>NW_026596079.1:39668421-39682688 GCF_907164565.1 Psammomys obesus
AGGGAAGGGAAGAGAAGAGGATGGGAGGGGAGGGGAGGGAAGGGAAGGGAAGGGGTAGGGAAGAAAAGGAGTAGAGGGAGGAAAGGGAGTGACAGCTGGAATTAATAAATAGTTGTGGGACCATGGGTAAACACAAGTTTTATTTCTAATCCACCATTTCGACTGAAATACTGAGCATATATCAACTTGTTAAACTGAACAGGCAATAATCAATTCAGATTGTATGGTTGTTCTCATATATTGTTTGCTCCATTTATACAGTGCAGCGTAAACATTAAAATCCTGGTTATTTTGAAGAACAGACGAATTTTCAATTATCTAATGGATGTGTATGAGTTTTATTACTTGGAAGTTGTTTTCTTATTTCTACCTCCAACTTCACCTCCGTAAGACAGGAAAGAAAAAGTGATTTTTTTTTCCTATAAGGCTCCTTCATCTGTATGAGTTGGGGTACAAAGCTCTCAGATGCCACCTGTCACCTTAGACGCTGCTTGCATTTTGTTAGTCCTTCCATGGGACGTTGAGACTCACATGCCAATGAATGAACAGCCTCCTCTCCTCCTCCTCCTTCTCAACCTCACAAGCAGAACCATGTTTAGTTACAGCCCGAATCTGTATTCCAGGAATTTGATGACTTGGAGCAGTGCCCCTTCTCTCCTTGGAATAGTGTTTATTTTTCCCTTCCTCCTTCATTTCCTACATAGCAATTCTTTCCACATTCATGTAGTTAGTACAGTTCTGAGCTCTGACCCCAGATACTGGGGAAAAGACACAGTCACCACATACCTTAGCTTAAAAACCGGTTCCTGTCTGAGTGAGTGTCTTCCATCTAGAGTTCACATTTCTTTTTTATCACATGCAATAACTCATCCAGGTGTAAACCTTTGTGGATGTATATGACTGCCCTTTCCATGGCTGTGGACAGAGTTGTCGAGGAGACTAGCGAGGTGGTAAAGAAACTTGCTGCTAAGTCTCATGATGAACTTATTAAATCCCTGGGCCCCACGTGCTGCAAGGAGAAAACAGACCCGTAAGTCATCTGACCTCTACAGGTAAACAGTGGTGCCCCCCAAAAAAAGCAAAAAAAAAAAAAAGTTCTAGAGGCTCACATTTAATCACATGTTTAACAACACATGCTCATCCAAGTCCTCCTTTCCACGAGTTCATAGCTTGCCAGAACAAGGTTGTGGCTGGAATTCATCCCTCTGCCTCCCAAGGAGAATGTCAGCGAGCACAGGAAATGCTCCAAACAGGAAATGATTGGCAGCACCAGCTGATGTGCCAGGACTCAGTTTTCTCCCAGGGACCAACCGGGAAGGTGTTAAAAAGTTGTCAACCTTCTGTCTAAGTCAGAGGTCTGAGCACACATTTTGTTTGACCTGAAGTACTTAAAAACTTATTGCCAACTTAAAAAAAAAAAAAAGACGTCATATTTAAGAACGTGGCTTTGAGTTTTCTCTTGAAATCTATGCATATAATACTGGCAAGTCGCTAACAGAGGGAACCCATTAACAACTCCCACTCCTCCTCCCAGCACCTTCAAGCCACACTGACTCTGCGAACTGACTGCTCCGTGCACCTCACATGGAAGAGTACAGTATTTGTCTCTTTGTGGTGGGCTTATTTCACTTATTAGAATAGCCTCAACGTTCATTCATATTTGTACGGGTTGTTGGAGCTCCCTTCCCGTTTGAGGGGATTTTTGTGTCCATTCATGACTGGTGGACACGCACTGGGTTGTCTGTTTTGAGTAAAGTGTCCACCACCATGCTGTGCAGGGAGCTGAGTCCCTGAAAGACAACTGTTTTTTGAGACAGGCTCTCCAGAACTTACTATGTAGCCTGGGATGAACCTGCAGCAATGTCAACAATCCTCCTGCCTCTGCTTCCTGACGGCTGGAATTACAGGTGTGAGCACCATGTCTAGCTAACATTTATGTTTGTGACAATCTCAGTAGCCCCTCAGCTGGGCCCTCTGAGCTCCAGCCTTGGCTTTTCCCATGCTGAGCCCATGAGTCCGGGCTTGAGCCTCATGAAGGAGCTTCTTCTAGAGGGAGGCTGAGAAACCTTCTTTAAGACATCTCATGAAGGTGAAGGAGATGCTCAAACATTGTAAAAAGTAGTGACTGTGGGATGTCTTCAAGACTTGATATCACGCTGATAAAAATGTCTGGAAACACCAGCTCGTGGTTTAGTCAACCCTGGATTTAGCTCTGAGAAGACCCTGTTTGAGAAAGAAATTTGAATGAGCTTGCTTTTCTTGACCAGAGCAAAGCCAGTTTTCCTGTGTACGCTTGCGCACTGTGCATGCTGATGAGACCTGTTTGTTTTAGACGTTTAAAAACACTGAAATTATATACAAATAACTTAGATTTTCATTTCTGAATTCTCAGGTTGTCTTAAGGTAGGAAAAATGTTGTTTTTTCACTGTGTGTTCAGTGAGCAGAGTTTCACCTTTTTGGAGAAGTGACAGTGTCTGGTTTGGCTGTGGGTAGGAGCAGCACTAGTCTAAAGGTTACTATCTGACAGGGCATATGGCAATTTAGCATCGTCATTATATGAGCAAAACATTGATGGCAACTCAGAGTGCTAGAGACTTGCATACACAATAGGGCAAGGCTTACCTTGCTAATACTTGTCTAGCATTTTAGATTAATGCAGTTGCAGATGTAACTTTTAAATTTTATTTATATGTGTATTTATTTTTGTGGTATAATATTACTATGTAGCTCAGGTTGCCTCAAACTTGCAATGCTACCTCAAGCTCCTGAATACTAGGGTTTTAGGTATACACACACACATGCCTGACATGGAATTTGCTATTAAGAACACAATTAGTATTGGACAGGGAACATTTAACTTCCTAAGAAAACACAATGTCTTGAAGCATTAACAGAGATGGAAAAGTGAATTAGCAAGCAGCTGACATGCTGATCACGAATCTTCCCGCTCTCACCACTGTGGCTGGACTTCACAACTGCACTCTGGTGCTCAGAGTTGTTTTAAAGCCTGGCTCCATTTCAGTGTTTCCTCCGGAGCCTCATGATTACATTTCCTTAAAAGTGTTTTTATAGTCTGGTCTTTTAAGTAATGCAGCAACCTTTCAATTCTCAGCTTTAAGAAAACAGCTCAATCTCTCCCTCCCTCCTTTCCTCCCTCCCTCTCTCCCTCCCTTCCTCCTTCTCTCTTTCTCTGTCTCTTTCTATGTCTCTCTCTCTCTCTCTCTCTCTCTCTGTGTGTGTGTGTGTGTGTGTGTGATTTACCCACATTGGCTTAAACACTGAATCATATATTTCAAGGGTTAATACTTTGGCTTAACATGGATATATTATCTGATAAGTACTTGACCCCTCCTGCTTATTCATTTGAAAATTAATACATTTTGGGACCAGAGAGAGGGCTCAGAGGGTAAATTCACTTGCTGCCAACTCTGGTGACCTAAGTTTAGTCCCTGGGGCCTAAAATCTGATTCTCAAAAGTTGTCTTCTGACCTCTACACTTGCTGGGGCATGTGGGCACCTCTTCCCTTCCGCCTCCCCCAAACAAAGAAAGAAAGGAGATTCATGAAGCTGAGATCTAATATTCTTGCCTCACGCAAGTGTGTTGTAGCTTGAGGAACTCGTTTCCATCTGCTCTCCCTCTGGCCCTACCCCCCAGGACTGACAGTGTTTGTGGCTCTAAGAAGTTATTCACTTTCCTGTGACAACTCCTGGATTATGAATTTAGCATGCATTAAGCAAAGAAAGGAACTTTTACATTCAGGGTTATTTTGTAGGCCCCAGACACAAAGGAACTCAAGGAACCTCCAAGTTCAGGGGTGGAATTCAAAAATCCTAGGATCAAGGGGTTTGATCAAAGTGGCTTTCAAACAGTCTTCTGTCTCCTCGCATCTCTGTTGACCTAAATCTCAGCCTATTGGCTCCCTTCAGAGGCCGCAGGGGGCACGGCCGTTTCATGTGCACAGCATCCTCACAGCCAGTGCTCCCAAAGAGAGGCGTCTATAAGCAGCTCTGACAATTTGCTTGAGGCACAGGAAGGAGTAGCTGCAATGCTTCCTCTCCTGGGGACAAGGCAGAGGACGGTGGTTGGCCAGCCTCGGTCACATGACCATCAGGGTACAGGGGTTAGGGAAGGTGGAGAAACGGATTAGTGGGAAGAACACTTGCTGCACAAGCCTGAGGGGTCCAGTCTGGGGCCCAGGACTCGAGTGAAAATCTGAGAGCCTGTGACACTAGGAACACCAGCGCTGAGAGAGTAGATGGAGCTTTCTGGCTGCGAGCCTGACTCTGGAGTCAGTGACACACCCTGAGAGAGTGATAGCCTGGGACACTGAAAGTCCTCTTCTATTCCCAGAGCTCCTACATCTGCATACGCGTGAACAAGCAAGTCCCTGTCAGTGTGTGTGTGTGTGTGTGTGTGTGTGTCTGTCTCTCTGTCTCTCTCTGTCTCTCTCTCTCTCTCTCTCACACACACACACACACAGAGCAAAACAAACAAAACAAAACAAAACAATTGGCTGGGAAGGGGTTAGCTAAATTCCCTGTGTTTGAAGGGTTCCTCATGGGAAGGAAAGGGTCTGTTATCAGAAAATGGAAACAGATTCCCACAGCGTGTTCACAGGTCCACAGGGTCTTCAAGGGGAATGAACTTTTTTTTTTTTTTTTTTTTTTAACTTTTACTTTCCTAAAGAGTGACATCGTTAGGCTAAAGTAATGATGTTGCTCAAAATGTGAGCTAAGCCAAATAAGGAAAAAGCAAGTTGAAGACACCATTCAGCCCATTGTCCTCTAGTTTCATTGTAACAAGAGCGTTCAGTTGGCTTGTATTTGTGCAAGAATTACCTTCTGAGTAATTATCTCCCCTGTGATTTTGAGCATTTACTTCAGCTAACTGAACCTTTTACTGAACGTATTATCAATACCCTCGGCATTATACAAAATAAAAAATTGGAGTCAATTTCTACTCTATAGGTTTTAGCTGGTCCAAATGCAGCAGATGCTCAGAACCTAAACACAGGACCAAGCTGGTTTACCTTTAGTGGCCTTGTTCTGGGAAACTGGAAGAGCTTTTCCCAGTAATGGGGGCTTCTGCATCTTGGTGCAGAAAACATCTTGCCCTCCCAGCTCAGTTCCTAGGCTTCTGGCTGCCCACCACACTTCCTCCCTTACTCCATCTGCCAGCCTCCATCTCTCCCCTCTTCCCAGGGCATTTCTGGAATGGGCAGGGGCAGATACTGCACAGCTTACAAGTCCCTCTGGCCAGTGTCCCATTCTTATACAATATGGCACAATGTTATACTCAATCAGACATATGCTACTACTGAAGCCAAGCCAGCTTCACTTTCCTCAGTTTTTCAGGACTGCTTAGGCAAATGACCACAAATACAGAAGCTTGACACAGCAGAGTTTTGCTTTTTAAATGCAGTTCTGAAAGCCAGAATCTGAAACCAAGGTGTAAGCAGGGTTCGTCAGACTGCAAGGGCTCTTGGGCCTTTCCCTCCTACTGACTTTCAGCCTTTGGTGGCTGCCCAGCGGCCCTGCCTCCTGTGGCTTGTAGACGCATTCAGGCCTCTCTCTGTCTTCACTTAGGTGCTGTTCCCTGCATGTGCTCCCTTTGTCATGGACACTTGTTGCTGACCAGGGGTCCCCTACTCTAACATGGCCTCATCTAGACTAACTATGGCCACAGTGATGTTGTTTCCAAGTAAAGGCCCATTCCCATCAGAAGCATGGACTTCCATATACCTTTTGTGGGATAAAGTTCAACCCACAAGAAGTTCCTAATAATAAATCCCGTGAAGAACATTTACTCCCTAGGAGACCTGGGGAAGTGTCAACCGCACACTGAAGGCGCTAGCAGCTGCTTCCTTTGAGGCGGAGTGAGCATGAGGCAGACAGGTTTAATCCAGTCTTACCTGTCTGAGAGACCCCAGAGAGTTACTTACCTTCCCGACCCACATTTCCTTATCGGCAATGAGCCCAAAGCCAACCTCAAAGAACTGTTGTGAGGGTCACAGAAAATACACAAAGCCCCTGCTACACATTATGTACATTTAATGTTGTCTTTCACTTGTGTTCAGAATGAGCTGATTTCACGTACATAAGGTTGTAGATTTCATGGATTACATCATAGAGTTCAAACGTAAAGGTCATGGGGAGACAGTGCAGCAGGTAAGGTGCTGCCCCGTGAGCATGAGGGTCTGAGCTCAGGCTTGAGTTCATGTAGAGACGCCAGACGCTGTGACACACACACACACACACACACACACACACACACACACACACACACTGCTGGAGGCAGAGACAGAAGGACCCCGGGGCTTGCGAGCTAGCATTGCAGCCTAATTGGTGAGCTCCAACCAGTGCGAGAAGCTGCCTTCACAGGAGGCGGCTGCATTTCCGAGCGATGACCCTTCGAGTCTCTGCTGCAGACATCTGCTGCATGCTTGTGGGAACAGGCACCTGTACACAGACTCGGGCATGCGTATACAAGCACAAACATGTTTAAAATGGTTATCTGGCTAATGCTAAAGTCATTTTAGAACAGCAGTAGAAAATGTCTCTCATCCTAAAGAGTGGGAGAAACTGCAGACCATTAACTCCCCGCGTCCCTAGAACAGTTGCTCTCAGGATGCGGTTGGATTGATTTCCTGGTGATTTTTTGCTTCTGTTGGTGCATCTGTTTCTTTCTCAGGAACTTCTAAGGTGGCAGGAGCTGGGTTTATTTCTCTGATGGATGGTCTCCCCAGGAATTTCTTGGCTGCTGGGCACAGGTCGGACACCAGCAGCTTAAAAGTATAATGATTGTTTCCATCTTTTCCTTCCTGAAACTATCTGGAGTACAGGACAGGACATGGCTGTGCATGTTCCTTCAGGACCCAGGGTTCCCGGCTGTCATGGTTGCTTCATTTTCAGTTCTTAGTTATGCTGTGAAAATGGCCCTCGCAGTCCATCATGACTGCTGCAGCGTGAAGCATCATATTCTCATTGAGTAGAAAGAAGAAAAGTCAGGCAAAGAGCCAGGTAGCCCTGTCAATAAGTCCTCTTAAATATTTTTACGCAAAGCCTTGAGACAGGAGAGCACTCCCTTTAAGAGTGAGGGCGGGCAGACCACCGGCCAGCCCTCCCTGAAAGGACGAAGACTAACTGTCTAGGCAGACCAAGAAGGTGTAGAAAAGGTGTGTGGCTCCCTACTGACTGGTTTGGAGTGCTCAGACATGCAGCTTCCATGCAAGCCCACTGGGCAGCGTCCTTCCTCGGAGCACCCCGCCCCCATTTCCCTCACACTCTCTTAAACCTGCACTCACCTGCTTGTTCCTCATCCTTGCTTTCTTATTCCTCTTGGGTGGGAGAAGACAAATGCTGGAAACCGCCAGCTCACAGTGGCTTAGATGGCCTTCACACACGCCAGCTCCCAAACTTAACCTCACCCAAATTCAAGAGGGAGGAGGGATGCTGGAGAGATGGCGTGCTGCAGTGGTCAAGAGCACTTTCTGCTCTTGCAGAAGACCTAGAGTCAATTCCCAGAGCCCACCCGGGGTAGCTTACAACTACCTGTAACTTCAGTTCCTCTCCCGCCTTCTCTGGGTACCCGCACGCACCCGGTACACACGCAGACAAGTGCACTCGCAAAAGCTGAGACAGATTCTACTGTGCTCAAAACACACACCAGCTCCACTTCTCTTTTTGCCTTTTCTGTTCTTGATCTTATTCTATAAAGAAGGTTGAATGAACATAAGAAGGTGGCTACTTACTGAAATAAATGGGATAAATGGACATATTGGCAACTAGAAACATCTGGTTCAATTGATAAATTCAGTTAACAACCCTCATCATAATAAAAAGCATCTCCTACTGTTTGACTAAAAATACCACTCCTACCTCTTAGACAACTGAGGTCGATTAAAGGGACAGGAGGCAGAAAGAAGACAAGTGACCGTCAACAGCCAGAACTGTGTTTATAGCGCACATGGCAAGAGGCAGTGCGCTTCACTTTTGAGGAAGCCAAATGGTCTGGCAGAGACAAAAATATGGCTGTGACCCTTTATAGGGGCAGGATGAGGGGCGGGGAAGTCCTGAAGTCCCTCCTTCCTGAAACTGCTCATCAAGGTGAGACAGGCTGTCTCAACAGACCCTCCTTTCTGGGATGGCCACAGGTCCAGCAAGATTATCCGTAACCTTGCGGGAATCCTGTTTCACGGCAGCAGGCGCTCTATGACCACCCACAAAGAGCAACTTCAAGAGTTGCCTCAGCGGTGAAGAGCGCTCATGGCTCTTACAGAGGACTAGGGTTTGGCTCTCAGTACCCACATGGTAGCTTACAACCATTTGTAACTCCAGTCTGGGGATCTAATGCCTTCTTCCTCATGGGCACTGCCCACACATGGTACACACACACAAAGGCAAACCTCGCCTACACATAAAATAAAATCAATAAGTCTAAGAAAAAAGTAAACAGACTAGTTCCGGGTTGGAAACCTAGGTTGGTGGCAGAACACTAGCACATAAAAGGTTCTATGTTAATTCCCGGAAGAGGGGCGGGGACAAGAATAACAATAACCAGACTAGAGACCTGGTTCTTTAGCTTGTGGGAACTTAGTACTCAAGATGGCAAAGCTTGGAACATCAAGCAAGGTGTAGGATAGACACTACCCGTGTTCCCCTGGTCCGGGAAGATTGGAGGCACATGAACCAGACATGCTCATGAACATGCTGCTTTTCTCTGTGACTGTTATGTTACTAAAGGCAGCTGTAGAGAGATGGGAAGTGGAAAGGAAAAGAGGCTGGGTCTGACCTTAGGTGAGACCACATTTATTCAGGCAAGGGGGCACTTTTGTCACTCAATGTATGCAGATGGCCAAGATGCCTACAGAAGAAGATGGGATGTGGCTCCTTACTGGGGTAGAAACGACTTCCATACTCAGCAAGGGAAACTGGGAAGTGTAGTCTTTCAGCACAAATTATCATTCCTAACTGACACAGAAAATAAAAATTCAGGGCAGAAGCGTTATAGCTGTGTTCTGTCAAGGTGGGTCTTTGCCAGAGAGGGCACTTCTGGGTCTGTTGAAGGGGGTCCTCTGGTCATGAAGCAGGAGCAGAGTCTTGATTGCTGTCCTTTGCTCCTGAGGAGGCTTGGGAAATACTTGTTAGAGGGCTCTAAGTAGATGTCTTGGTTATGGAGTAAAACTGGGAGATTTTTTGGTGAGGCTGAGGGTGAGGGAGAAATGAAGTGGCCAGTGAGAGGAAGTGGGCATAGAGTTGACTTAGGGTGACAGTGACTGGTCCCATTGGCAAGAACACTGCACCAAAATGAGCTAGCAGAAGTAGCAGGGAGTTACAGAGCATCAAAGGAAGGGAATACTGATGCAAGGAGCTGTATCTAGCCTGGAATGAAAGGGATGAAGGTCCCTTTTAGCCAGAGTTTCTCCGCAGCGTCTAAAAGGTCTGTAGGCAGATGTATCAGGAACAAATGGAGCCATTGTAGGGTGAGGGCTATTGGGAGGGCTTGTGTGGAACATTTTGTTTGGGTATGGGAGAAATTCAGTAAGTAAAACATTTAAAAGACAGGGCAAAAACATAGGTATGAGGAGAGTAAAGAAGAAAGGAGTGATCCGGGGGAGGAGCCAGGGTGGGAAGGCTTCAGGAGGAATTTAGGACTGGTCTGTGTCTCTTTCGGCCTCATTTTAATCCAGTTAGGATTTGTTGATATGGAAGTAGCGTGTTGGCAGAAGAGAGCACAGGGTCCATCTCTGGCAGCAGTCAGATCTAGTTCTTTTACCCTGTGGAGTGCAACAGTAGTCATGGAGCTGAGCTGGTCCTGAAGGATGGTAAGCTGATCTGAGCTGGTGAGACAGGGTTAACTGATGCAAAGAGGTTTCTGTGTCCCCAACAATATCAGGCAAGAAGGGGGTGAATTGGGTGGTCCATGGCCCATCAGTCTCCTTTCAGAGGTCACCCAAACTGTTTTAGAGGTTTGTGGGTATCAGTCTCTTGGTAGCTGCTCCCAGGATGACAGATGGTAACATAAGTTAGAGTGCCTCAGAAGAGGGTCCATTCAAGGGATCATGAGAAAACTGAACAGCTGGCAAGGATCCAGAACCTAAGTCAGGAGGTGCAACTCGGTGGGGAAATTTAAGACACAAAGTTACACGCCGAAAACTTTTATATCAAAATCAACATGAGTTAAATGCAATGGGACAGTGCACTAGAGTCCCGTAGAAAGATTCTGTAACTGTAATGAGCTGTTTGTTACATTAGACTCCTAAGCACCTGGAAGCTTTGTAAAAAGAAGTCAGTTAAACTCAGCATCCAAGGAATGAATCTGAACAGAAACTGTCTAAGCAATAGTCCTTGTCTCCAAGTATGATGAACCTTTTATATTGGTTTTAAATATTAACATTATCAGCTTTTTTTAAATAAAGAAAAACAGAATATCCCGAATAAAACACAATTTTTAGTTAGAACAATTTGCCAAGTTAAAATTTGTAAAAATTAGGACTATTACCTTAAGTGACCATATCTAGTATTTGAAGACATGAATTTATACATATTTTTGTTAACATCAAATTGTTATGCCTATATTCTAGGATTACCTAATAAAAATCAGGCTGCATGAAGAGATAATTCTAAGTTGTATTCCCTACAAATAAGTGATTTTTACTTTTCAATTTAAAAAGTATACTTCTAGAGACAGTTATTGTCTTGTCAAGAGTAAATAATTATTTACAAAATTTTCTAAAATGAACCATATTCACAGACCCTTAAAAAATTCTCTACATTTTCATTCCATATATTCAACCAACAGATGAAAGTAGTCAGTCATGTCAAATCTCTAGTAAATAACAGACATGTAACAGAGCGAATGGACAAGGCTAATGCCAACTCCTTATTCCATTTGTCAACAGACAAATCTTTAGATCGCCACACTGACAGCAGTAAGCATAATTGTAACCTCATTCCATTTAAAATAGATTGGGAGTTTAGAGGCATACTTCATAAGCAAGGTAACAACATTACATGAGCTTGAACAAATTCTGGCTCTGGAATTTCTTAGAAAACATCCACAGTCATCACTGCCAAAGCCTGTTTTCTTCTGGAAGCTTGAGGGCGCAGGCTCTGGCCCTGGAGCTAGCAGTCTGGGTAGAAGCGAGATGGTATTCTCAAAGCACCAGAGGTGAGCCCAGGTTAGAGATAATCTCCTTCGTCTCATGACCCGGCCCGAAGGTCAATCGAACAAGACCCTAAGAGAGGGGGTGAGAATGGGGTGGGACAAGAGATACAAGAAATGAAGACCAAGGCAGTTTCTCTGATCAAGGTCTCTGTTTATTATTTTTAGTATATCCTTTATATAGGCAGGGCGAAAGGAATGCAATTGCCTTTGGCACAGTTACTAAGTAACGAGGAATCACAAGGTGTCCCACCAGAGGGGTCACAAGATGTGCTAATAAGGGTGTATCACAGGGCAACCCAACAAACAAGTCACAAGGTGTGTTAACGATTATTTGGAAAGTTCCTCTGAAGTAACCCTCCCGAGGGGGGAGGAGGGTTTAAGGTGTTTCAGGAAGATGACCTTTATCGAAAGCTCCAGGTCAGCCAGGAATGCACTATTGTCATTAAACCAAATGCCAAGTATTCTGGGGGCAGCAAGGCACCAGAAGCTCCCCCACAATCTCAGTCACCCCCTCCTGAAGAACTTGAAGGCTTAGGACCTCACTAAATAAAGTCATTTGTTGACTTTCCAGATACAAGACCAACTGTTAAAGGTACCGCTTGGATATTCTGAAAAAACCTTCCGAAGCTGTGAGTTTGATGACAGTATCGTGAGGGATCTTGGGTAGTTAGCATATAGACCCTGAAATTAGCTTCGTTAAAAGGGGAAAAGGAATGAATGACAACGTGAACTAGGGTGCAGGGTGGCAGGCACAGGCACACGGACCGGGTGGGAGACACTGAGGGCAGAGCAATTGCTACTTGTGTCTCTGTTATTTGAGACAGTTAGAATGTGGATGAAAACCAAGATCTTGCACTGGACAAGAGAATCCATCTCCCTGTCCTGTGAGACATCTTTACATAAGAAAGCTTTTTGTTTGTTTGGTTGGTTGGTTGGCTTGTTTTTTTCTGGTTTGGCTATGTGGCTAAAGCTGTCAGGCCCACACAGCCAGAGCTGGCCAGGTCTCTGCAGCTGGAGGCAGAAGCAGCAGACTTTTGGCGGCATTCCTTGGCGGCTCTTCTTCCCATGCGTCCCTCCTTGCCCTTCTGTGAGGCTTGTGTGCATCTTACTCTTGTGGGATGATTTGTGTTATACCCGAAGGGAAAGTCCTGACATGTAAGTGTACTGCAATTTTAACTCATTTTCTCAATCATTCAGTTTTTATAACCAATTTTTATATACTTGATTTTAGATATTACTCTACATTAAACAATCTTTAAGTTTACTTTAAGCTTGTTTTGTGTCACTTGTTTTAGGCTTAATTTTGACAACATATACAGACTACTATGATGGGAGATAAAGATTGGTCTTTCTTTCCAAGTTTGTCCCTGTAAATGAATTAAATTTATACTGATCTTGATTGATCATTAGCTTGTATATCTTAACTATCTTAACAGTATATGAGTTGGTACCTTTCATGAAATTAGGATTTTGCAATTTTATCCCTGCTAAGTTTGAGCCTTAAAAAAGTCATAATTCTTGAATTAAAGATCTCTTTCTTTGTAATGTATCTTTACAAAATGCCAGCTTTTTAAAAATAGGACTAAGTTTCTCCAAATAGTTAACATAACAAAGATGGCAAAAATATCACAGTTTTTTATGAGCCAGTTTTAAAACAAAGCATCTTGGAAGCTCGGCATTGCCTCCTTCATCTAAAAACAGGGCACAATGATAAGCAATACCATGTGGTCATCTTAGCCAAGATGCCACAAAGGTTGCATGGCACGCTTCCGTCCTGACGAGGCCACCAGCCAAGATGGTGGTAAGCCACATGGTACTCCAAGTTGAGCCCTTCAGGCACACAGTTTTCCTGAACAAGAGTTGATTGCAATTTGCATATGTAGTATACAGTAGAAAAGTAAGGTGATTTAGACATTGACCTTTTTCTATTAGCCCTCTTTTGTTACAGAGTTTCAACTAACTTTTTCTGTTTGGCATTTGGAGCCTTTCAAAACTATATTTTCAGAGTCTGATATGGCCTTTTAAAACCACCCTTACAGATTTCAATATATAATTTTGGAATGGTAAAAATACAAACAGGATTTTTTAGGCTTGGAGGGGCAGAAGAACAAGTAGGCTAAAAGCTTGAAGCGAAAGACTTCTGTGCTATCTCAGTTAGGAATAGATACAAGTTTGGAGGCCAAGAGGAACAGCAGCAGGCATTGTGGCTCTGAGCTCTGAGTATGTGATCCAGAGAATCACAAAGATTCACTGTAATCTTTGAGAAAGATTAAAATGAACCATGAGGTGTGTGGGGGAAGGGGCCTTGAACTGCAGTAACATTCCTTCCTGTGGAGTAACCGAAATCAGTTTAAGACCCAAAAGCGCCAAATCTGAGTCAACAGGGCCATTCGTCCTCTGTCAATTGAGCCAGATTTGCACTGAAAGGCTAAAGACAGTCCTCGATTCCATTTCTATTGAAAATTTGGAGTGGCAAAAACGGGTGAAATTGAGCCACCTGGAGTGCCCCCCAAGCCTTGGATTGATCAAACAGGCCTGGAAAGTAGGGGTGCATCTGAACCCCTACAATTCCAGCTCTTAAGATTACAGGGTGAGTGAAGGGTCTCAGTTTTGAGCTGTGAGCCAGTCTTGGCCCAAGGAAAGCTCTTGGAATTTTAGCCTCAGCAAATCTTAATACTGATGGTGCTCCAGTCACCCCCAGACCTAACTGTAGTACCCCTGAGTTAGGTCTAATGGGTTACCTTGTCCCCGTGTTTTGCATTGTTGTGTGCATTCTGGTTAAAAGCAGAGTGGCTTCCCACCTAGGAAGTCAGACTGGATCAGGGGAGACAGTAAAGCGAGGGGTAGAGGGTCAAGACAAAGGCAAAGCTTCCTGAGAAAAGGATGGGCCTTCTGGGAGGTTTGTTGGTTGGTGGGTGGCTTTTTGCAGCTCAGATTTCTCATTCCTGTTCCTGTACCACTGAGTTAGATTATTACAGGCAGCTGTAGAAAGACAGATGGTAGAAAGAAAGAGGCTTGTCTGACATTAGGTGGGACCTCATTTATTCACGGTGTGTGTGTGTGTGTGTGTGTGTGTGTGTGTGTGTGTGTGTGTGTGTG
>NW_026596079.1:39682698-39722103 GCF_907164565.1 Psammomys obesus
TTTTTTTTTTTTTTTGAGATCTGGTTTCTGACCCTTGGGCTTTGGCTGGTTGGCCCAGGATTTGTAGGGATGCTCTTTTCTCCCTCTCACTAGCACAAGGATTACAGTACATGCTACCATTCCCAGCTTTGGATGTGGGTGCTAGGGATCTGAACTCAGGTCCATGTATTGCTTGACAAGTACTTTATCAACTGAGCCATTTTTTAAATACACAAGAACATAAGCGTTAGTTTGATTAATACTTATAGTTAAATAAAGAGAAAAAGAATCAAGGAGAATTCAGTCTGTGCTAGGGAGAGGCCGTTTGCTCACTTGTTTAATCTCATGACAGTAGCTATAGGTCTTAGCTCGTCAGAAGAGATCTGGAAGACATGTTCTAGAATGCTGTGTTTATTGCAAAGATAAACCTAAATTATGTTGAGGTGCTTTGAAATACCAGTCTATTGTTTACGGGTTATTTTACGGGAAGGAAAATGACTTCTTGGCTTGAGATTGTAGATTTCATTAGACAATTGAGAGTCAAGGTTGTGGGGCCAGTTGACATCTTAGAGCTGTGCCAGGCTTTATAAGCTCATAAGCAAAGAAGACACTGGGGTAGATTCATTTCTGATGAGTATTTGGTTATTGGGTTATTCTTCAACTACTGAAAAAGTCACTGTTAATCAATCAAGGGATGAAATGAACTGACTTTTCTTTTGCCCTCTGGGAAGCAGCAAGAGAGGGTGCTCATACCTCTGTGTCACTCTTGACCTTGCTCTGGTTCTCTGTTGCATTATCAGCTTGGCCTTGTGAACACTCTGAACTCAAGCCATGGCCTCGGCTTCCACAGAGCCACATGGGGAATCTAGCAGGAATTCCACAGCCCATCTCTGTGGCGCCCTTCTGGGGAGGAGAGCTCTGCTGCGGGAGCAGGCTTCTGTTTAAGAACAGGCTTCTCCTTAACCCTGTGCTGTCTGCAGCCACGCCATTCTTATTTTTACTACCACCACGATGATTTCTTCACTCATAACCTGATGTAAAGAAAATGATTCTAGGATGACTGGCTGAGGAAATTCAAATCTACTGTATTAAACAGTATGTACTGTGTAGGGAGCTTTGTGGGTATGAATGAAGGCTGAGCGTTTGACTATTTGTAAGGGACATGAAGGTGCTGAGTGGCATGGCCCACTTTTATCTTGTTTAGAGGGACACTATAATTTAAATGTTATTTAAGGCAAGGGTTATGTTGCCTGGCATGGCTTCCTCATAGTTCTCACCTCCATGACTGCTCTCCAGGCTTGTGCTGGAGAGCCTCACCCAACCTACTGTTTGTCTAGTACCTTGTCAAAGACTGCCAACCACGCTCTTTCTGTTTGACTAAATGATGAACCATCTTTTTGCCTTCTTATGATGAATAGGGAATCATCTTTACATGTAAATTTGATGCCTGGCTTTAGATACACACAACATACCTACCTGGTTAACTTACCAAAACAAATGGGAAATGCAGGGAAAGAAGGCCCATTGCACAGGGCAGTAAGGGAAGGCACCTCGCATTAGCTGAGTGTTCCCAGAGCAGCAGGAATGGTCCAAGCTCTTTTTAAGTCCAGGGACTGTTTGTACCACAGTGTAGTCTTGTCTCCATCAATGCCATATAAAAATATTAAGGAGTAATTTTCTGTATGAAAAAGGGCTTTGTTGGACCAATGAAAAACCAAACAATTCACTATAAGAGCTAACACTAAAAATTAACCTGCTAGTGCACCTGAATCCCTAACAGACCAAGTTACAGGCTGCTCATATTTATATTCTTGAGGTTTACTGACCCAGTGGTATATAGTACAATTTCTAACATTATTAAAACTGTGATTTGTTGTTATGGGTTTCTTTTGGGGGCACAATAAGAACCACCAAGAAAAAGGCCAGAAAAGGGCCAGTTTAGCCGAATGCAGTGGAGCTCATTTCTAATGCCAGTCCTGGGAAAGCTGCACTGGGAGAACTGAGAGCCCAGGCAAGCCTGAGCTCCAGAGGGAGACCTGAACTAAAAATGATAATAATCAATAAGGTGAAAGACTCTTTTATTGCTTCTGTTCTTAAAGGTGCAATTCTCTAACTTGCTGCACCTATGGAAGAAACCAGAGCTGTTTCCTGTGTCTGAGAACACAGTAATAAATAGACAAACAAACACACCAGTGTCAGCCTTTGTCCTAAGGGCTTTCGTCTCTGGGTGCTTATTATTTTAAATAGCCTTATTTTGTTGTTGTTGTTTCTGACATGCTTAGACACGGGTCTTGCTAAAATGGTGTCTTTTTGTTGGACAGTGGGGTGGATAGCGTTAGAACAGGCAGCTAAGGAGCGAGGCAGGGAACCCAAATGTGCTGGAGGTGGATACTGTCCAGGCATTCTTGGCAGCATGCTGAGAGCTGCCTCCAATCTTTATGAAGAATTCCCTGCAGACCTTTTCTAGCATTAAAACATGTTCCACCTCTGGCGCCCTCAGGTCTCCCTGTTCTCAGACACTTGGTCTTAAGGCTTACGAGGCAAGTGGGCAGCCTGGGCCAGCTAGAGCCAGGTGGGCTCCTGACGCCCCATGGTGGTGTGTAATTTGGGACGCATCCATTTGGTGTGGCACGTGCCTGTCTCAAGGTGTCCTCGGGATAGAACCTTTTGCTGGAGCCCCAGTCCTTGAATGGCACATGAAGTGTGTCCACAGACTTCTGTTTCTAAAGCCCACTCATAGGCGTGGCTTTTTTTCTGGGCAGAAGGAAACCCCCAAAGGCTTCCCTTTTGATGAGCAGGGATATAAGCTAGATTCCCTCTCAATATCCAACCCAGACAAGGGAACTTGAATCCTGTGGGGATGAGGTTGCTTGCAGTTCAGTGACCAATCCCAACAGGAACAAAACAAAGGGAGGGTTTGTAGCCAGGGCGGCAGACCTGCTGTGGCATGCCTGGCTGGCCTTCCCCTGTCTCTGCCTCTGCAAGAGCCAGCTATAATGTTTATTGTTTCAGGCCAGTCTTGAAATGAACGCTTATAGGAAGCTGTCAATGTAAGCCTAGAATTAGGCTCTGAAGGTCAGTTAGGGGTGGATGAAATAAAGGCATTTGCTTGGGTTGTACAGCATAATGGAGCTGTTAAGTGAGAAGTCAAAATGCCGACTGCTGCCGGCTGCCGATGGTGCACTTTGCCATTAACCTTTCATGTGAAGTCATTGGAAGACATGAATTATGTTTCTTGGGTAGAAATTTTTTTTCTGAGAAGGTGGGTCATGGCATGGATCTATTTTTATTAAAAACGTTGGCAGAGTGCAGTGAAACGGCTCTGTTTGCAATCAAGTCTTTCCTTGTCTTTGACAAGGTAGAATTGTTGAAGGCAGAGAAATCAGCTTTTCCCATCACAGTGACAGATCACTGGGAGGCCTTTGTGATGCATAGGCAGGTTTGCATTATCCTGTGTCTTCATTTTCTCACTTCCTTAAATATGATTTAGTGAGTCACAGAATGGTAGGGTTTCCTTAAATGATGGCAGATTGCTTTGTGTGTTCTTGTGTGCAAAGGGAAAGTAATTCTATTTATTAATTATGCTCTGCAGTTAATATTCAGTTAGAGCTGTCAAATGATCAGCTGTAGGAGGTGCATGAAAAGGGGCTGTGAAAACAGCAGCAGCTGTTGCTAGAGATAGGGCCCATTGCTGGTGTGCCCAGAAACTTTGGAGAAATATAGATGGTAGTTTTCAAGCTTTATTTAATGAAAATTGAGCTCTGAGCAGCAGGGATGTTTGTATTCCTTTTGTGGAGAATGAAGACTATCCCACTGACTGCATGCCCAAGGAGTGGGTTCCACATACAAGGGGTAGACTGGTCCATGAGAGGACCAGTTTTTGTCATCTTACTCTGGTAGAGACTGCTACTGTAGGGCAATAGAAAGATGTATGCCCACCTGGCTCCTGGTGGCAAACACAGTGGCCATTTGTGGCTGCCTCTCTCCTTTCTCTAGGCTCCTATTTGGGGCTAGAAAAGAAACAAATAGCAGGAGCAATGGAGGCTTGGCAGTGTCTGGTCTATGCTAGTGTTTAGGGTTACTGGCTGCACAAAACATGGCAGGTAGTTCAGGTAGAGTAGATTTCATGGCAAGAATTTGACAGAAAACCTTCCAAAGGTAGGTGTTACTACAGGCAAAGATGCTTCAAGGCAGCTAGGCTATATGGAGAGAGGGACAGGAGATGACTAGTGACAGTGAGTACAATACTTGCTCTGGAATGCTGGCAACCTGAGTTGCTGTGGTCTGCATTGACCAGCCTTAACTAACTTATTTCCTCTCTCTCTCTCTCTCTCTCTCTCTCTCTCTCTCTCTCTCTCTCTCCTTTCCTAAGCCAGCTTTCTCCAACAGATCCAACATGGCCTGCACTCTTGCATGTTCTTGACCTATGGCCTAACCTTCTCTACTATAGATGCTAAGGCTCACTAAGAACTGACTAAGAGTGATTAAAGACTGATGAGTGCCTGCTGCATTTGAGCATGGGCTCAAGCCATTCCCCGTAGTGGGAAGTTAAGGCAATAATCAGAAGAGCAGAGCAAACAAATCAATGAAATGATGACAAGTGAAGAAAAAGTGCCACGAGAAAAGGAGAGAGGGAGCCAAGAAAGAGTGCGTTTTGCCACTTAGGTGATGTAGTCAAAGGAGACTTGCAGTCTTGAATGCTGATCAGAGCATCAAGGCAGACATTTAAGGAAGGATGGCTTCAGGCAGAGGGATTAGCCTGTGTCATGGCCCTGAGCAGGAATGCCGAGTGCATTAAAGGGGCAGCCAGAGCCGTGGTAGCTGGAGCAGAATGCTCCAGAGATGTGGCAGCACTGAGGTGATGGGAACTCACAGACGGACTTGTGTAATCTGAAATGTGCACTTTTTTTATAAACCTCCTGGGAGAAAGGAGGAACAAGAGATTGGAAAGACCTTAAATTGGGGGCTTGCAGTGTCCTTTTAAAAGATCACTCCAGTATCTGTGTGAAGGATAGGTGCAGAGGCAAGAGTGGAAGTGAGGAGGCAGGTAGGAGACAACTAAAGGGTCCCCTTGAGAAACAACAGTGGCTTGGCCAGGGTGTGGCAGCAGAGTCGATGCAAAGCAGCCATTGTGATGTTACACAGCTTGTGGGTGACTTGGATGTGGGATGCTGAGGAAAGGATAAGCCAAAGTTGATGACAGAGTTTCTGCCAGAGGCACTGGCTGCATGGGGTTTTCATTTACAGACACAGGGAAGACTAGGAGAGCAACAGCAGAGAGGCAGGGACTACATTTGTGTTGCTGCTGTGTTAAGTTTGCCAACTAGAGAGCAAATGACCTCAGACCACTACTTTGACGGTTGACTCTGGAGTAGGGGAGGGACTAAGACCAGAAGGTAGTTAATTCTTCAGTGCCTAGCTCCACTGACCTGTGGGGTGTGCTTATAGGGCAAAGAAGAAGCCTGGGGCTGCTTCCTGATAGATGTGAGGAGGGGGGCACCCATATGTAGGAAGACCAATTCCAGAGAAAGTGAATTCAGTGTCTGTCTCTACCACAACTCACAGCGTACCTTCACGCCTGCTCTGACCTTTGTCCCAGTCAATGGCGGTCGAAAATGGGAGCATGAAGCTTCTGTTGATCAGATTTTGTGGGCAGAGATTTCTTGAGAAAGGGCAGAATTAGGATAGGCATTCTAAAACCAGCCAAAATACAGCGGTCAGACTCTTAAAGGGATCCCCCCTGCTGGAGACTGGATGTGAAGTGTTCCCCATGGAACGCTTGGTGTCTAGATGACGGTGGCCACTGTGCAGATATGAGATGTGGGTCACAGCGACACGAAGGTGTGTGGCTAACTGCTCCTATTCCAGAACCGAAGTGTACATTATTTGGAAGGGAAAGGTATGCTGATTGTCACATGTAACTATAGTTATCTGTTCCTCAGCACCTGAGGACAGGCTTAGAGGCATTTTTGGTGGGGAGTTTCCCAGTTCCGCAGCATCTCAGATGATACAGGAACTATTTTATATTCATTCTCTGGGTTCTGCTTATTGTGAGAGATGCTTTCTGTCTAGAGAGCCACTTTGAGTAAGGTCTAGCTATATAAACTGTGGGTAATGGAGTTGACCTTTTCCGCCTGATGACTGGTTTTGACGCCCTTGAAATGCTATGTGGCAAATGCTATGTGGTAGCAAAAACCTCGCTTTGCTCCCTGGCTCCACTTCTTCCTGCTTTATTTTCAGGAGGCATCCTGTCCTGACCAGGAGCAGCAGGTGGCCCAGCCTTCCTGCGGAGGGCAAGACTGAGTTCCCTGTCGGCAAACCTCTGTGCTCTTTTATCAGCTTGTCCTGGTGACTGAGGATAATTCAGTGTGTTCTGTCTGCAGAATATCTAACAAAAATTAAGAAGATATTTCAAACACCGGAAAGAAAAACACATAAAACCTCTCAAATATTTCCAGTGAACACAGCATGTGTGTGTGTGTGTGTGTGTGTGTGTGTGTATGTGTGTGTGTGTGTATGTGTGTGTGTGTGTGTATGTGTGTGTGTGTGTGTATGTGTGTGTGTGTGTATGTGTGTGTGTATGTGTGTGTGTGTGTGTGTGTGTGTGTGTTCACAGGCACATGTGTGTACATTCAGGTAAAGGCCAAAGGCCAACCTTGGGGGTCAATATCAGGAGCTTTCTGGCCTGGGTTGTTTGTTTCTTTTCTTTAAATACACTTGTTACAGGGACAGAAGGATGACCAGTGAAGTCTGTGCAAATCCACTCTTAGAAGAGTTAAAGTGTGCATGATTCAAAAGGGAAAGGCATGCTATTTTTTATGGTAAATAATTTATTTTTAATGGCTTTGGAGCTGAGAGTCCAAGATGGTGGTCCCAGCACATTAGATGTCTTTCGAGTGCCAGCCTCCTGGTTCATGCACACTGTCTTTTTGTGGTGTCCTCGGATGGCAGGCTGCAAAGGTGTGGCCCTCTGGAACATTGACTCCTAACCACCTCGTGGAGGCCACGCCTTGTAGTACAGTCACTGTGGGGTTAGGTTTCAGCATTAAACAGTTGTTTAGTCTATGGCACTTACAACTCTTCATTGTGCAAATGTTCTATAAATTAATTCTGAGCAGGTGAGCAAACTAAGGTCACAGGCCAAGTTCAGCCCTCAGCAGCTGTTGCTCTTCATGTAGCGCAGTTCAAGTACAGCAGAGGCCATGCCACTACTCCCTTCCCCCATTATGGCCACCTGGTCACACTCTACCCTGTACATATTCTTTTAAGGCAATCTTAAAAGAATATGGTGGTCTTCCTGCTTCAGCCTCCCTAGAGCTGGAGCTGGGATTACATCCAGTTCCCTACTTAGATCTTGATGTGACACTCCCTGTGAGCAGCTCCTTGTGCTGTGACCCCTCTTTAACGGGAAGAGATTCAATTCAGGATGGCAATGGGTCCAGTCAAAAGTGCAATTTTTACTTTAACTTAAAGCTAAAGGTGGCCAGATGATGTAGTTCTGACCTAGGAAGAGCAAGGGGCGGCCTATGGCCCAGTTTCTTTTCTTTGTTTGTTTAGCCCAGGAAGCATAGCAGCCTCTGCGTAGCTCTGTGGAAGAAGGCCATACATGAGCAGTGCTGCACTGAGGCCTGTTCCACATCGGAGCTGATGAGAGTGGACACACCTAAATTGACGTAGAGCTCCCACAGGAGCTTGTAACAGCATGTGTGTCCCCCAAACGTCAAGCCTTTCACAGAAGGAGGCATGTCTACAGTGTACCCGTGCACCATGTGCGCGTTTGTGTGCACTTGTGTGTGTTTCCTCAGGAGGAGGCTGAGGCCGACCCATGTAATGGATATGAAAGCTGCAGTACAGTTAGGGTTGTTGGCCATGAGCTTAGTCCCTGAAATGCAAAGAGCATTGAAAATCTATACGCCACCAGAAGAGCCTTGGGGCCCAAGATTTCAAAAGAAAGTAAACAAGATAAGCAGAAAGTTAAATCAGGCTCCTAGAAGTTCCATATCATGCGTCACACCAAGGTCATGGACTTCTGAGCTGTGTTAAAGGTGTGGAGAACTTTAGAGAGAACTGAAGCCACTCTACCAGAGCCGGCGGGTTCCAGGCTGCACTGGTGGGGCAGAGTCCTCTGCATGAGTCCTCTCAGCCCTTCTCACCAGAGTCCCCAACTCTGGAGAGCAGACAACAGTGAGGACTTACCTTCTGTCACGTGGGTCACAGTTTCGGACCACACACATTTCAAATCTTGCCTCTTTCCTGCAAACTCTCTCCCAGTGCAGGGCTCCTGGGGTTCCTCAAGTCCTCCAGCTTGGCACCCTTGGTAAACAGTACTAGGTGGGTCTGCCCAGAAGACAATATAGGAATAGTCCTGTGGTCCTGTCTACTGGGGAAGAGTCCCAGTTAGCTACCCTAAGGAAGAATTACAAACCTCATCAATATGTCCTGTAAACTCTCGAACTCTACGGCTTCACATCCAGATCCCCCAAATGCCCATCACAACACTGATGCCATCTTGGGTGAAGTGAAGTACGTGTGTAACAGAAAATGATAGTGGAAAGAGGTAGCAATGGAATGTCATACAAATGTATTATACAATTACCATTTGTACACAATTACAAACAGTTCTGGGATTTTGCTTAGGAATATAAAGGACCCCAGGAAATGTTCCTGGCTATCAGTGTCTGAAGCTTTAGGGTAAAGACAGCTTTGAATGCTGCTGTCAAGGGAAGTAGGGCAACGTGCCCGTCACTCTTTGGCTTAAATTTGAATGCTGCCTAATGATTAGAGAGAGGTTTGAAAAATACAAGCCTGCTTAAAATTAAGTTCTTCCATGCTATTCTTAAAAAATAAGCCCCAAAAGTACAAAGAGAAAAAAAAAATAAGAGCAATTCTACCATTCGGTACATTTTAGAAAAACATGTAGTTTATGTATATTTAGAATATATTTATTTTCTAAAAGAGTGTAAATATCTTATAATATATACTACATATACATACACATATACATTTTTTGCCTAGTTCCTGGATGGCAAAAGGGGCCACCTTAAATGTTACTTATACATATTTTGAGACGGTCTCTCTAAATAACCTTTAGCTGTCCTAGAACTCAGTATGTAGAGCAGGCTGGCCTGGAACTCACAGACCTGTGCCTGAACTTTATCTCCTGAACGCTGGGATTGAAGTCACACCCAGTTTCTAATGTTATTTTGAGGCTTATATCTATAATAAATTTTCTTCTATTTCAAATGATTATTTTTTTTTCTAAAAGGATGGTTTTTAAGGTAATTATAACATTCTGAAGTTCCTGTTGCTGGGCATTTGGGTTATTTCAAGTCTTTTATAGTATACATAAGGCTGTACAAAATACCTTTTGCATTTGTCTTTCTGATTTTTTTCTTTATTTGTATAATAAAATCCTAGGATCTAGAGGCGGAACTACTGAGTCACATAATTTGAAGGGTGTGTGGAGTCATCTACATATGCACAGGCTGCTCTCCAGAAACTGCACACTGTAATCTGGGAAGGAATGTGTGAACGTTTTCCTAAACTCTCTCTAGAAACGTGCACAAGAGGTTTAACATCCCTTGGGGTTCTTGCTTGGCTTGGGATGGCTGTGAGGCTCACAGCTCTCTCCAGGCCTTGAAGCTTTGCACACCTCTGTAAGTTGTTGATTCTCTTGCCCTGTGTGGAAGTTTTTAACTAAACAAGTTTTGATTAAGGCGATTCATTCCCCCTAACACACAGTGCCTGTTATACAGCTTATAGCTCTGTGATCATTTTCTTTCTTTCTCCTGTTTGTGATTTTGCTGGCTTTTCCTCTTCTCCCTAAACAGAAAAATGACCCGAAGAACTATCCTTGACCTTTATTTTATTTTATTTTATTTTATTTTAATTAGGCTGAATCATTTGAAATTATCATTTTTAGGAAGTTGAAAATTGTTGAATGTCAGAAGCTTTTGTGTGGCTGAAGCTGAAATGTTTCTCCTTGCTGTTTAATTCTCCTCTCTGGACCCAGACCTCTTTCTCCTGTTAACAGTGATTCAGTATCTAATGTCTTTACTGACTTCTGTCCCCTCCCATCCTTCACGACCACATTGGAGGCCCCACTGTTCCTGCTGCCTTTTACACTCTCCAGCAATACCTCCTGCTGCCTGCTTCTTTCTGTGCTTTCATTTTTACTGAGACATCACTTCCATAGAACAACATGCAAACTCCTCAGCTATAGAGCTCCACAAGTTTTCACACATCTGCGAGCAGCAGCCTCTTAGCTCAAGATCTAGGAAGCTTCAGCCGCCCCAGGAATTTTCCTCACACTCCTTGCCGAGTATCAACTTGTCTACCACCAGAGATGTTAACTGCTCTGACCTCTGTCGCTATGGATTATTTAACATAGCCTTGAACTTCAAATAAATGGCCTCATAGAATGTAGCCTCTTTGTGATTTGGCTCTTTTCTTTCATTATAATGCTCTTGACTATCTATCATCTACGCCATTGTGTCTATTGCTATATAAGATTCCACTGTGTCACTCTCTAGTTGGCACATTATCTGCTAATAGATACTTGGATAATTATAAAAGTGCTTTCAGCATTCTTGAGCCGATTTTCTTTTCTTTTGGACGTGTCTATAGGAATGGGTTGTCAGCTTATGGAGTTGACATGTTTAATATTAATAGAAAAAGTTTTTGAACAAATTTATTCCGTTATGTTCTTTACAGAAATATGTGCGTCAGTATTAGTGTACGTGTGTGCCTGTGTCTGTGTGCACGCATGCGAACGTGTGTGTAAAGGTCAGAACTCATAGGAGTTAATTTTTTCCCTTCCAATGTGTATATTGTGGGTATGAAGCACAGGCCATCAGTTTCAGCAAGCATCCACTAAGCATCTTGTCGGCCCAAGTGTGTAAATTTTTGTAAAGTCTGCTGAGATTTTGAACCTGATTTAGCTGAATGACTAGGTCATGGGGAGAACTGATATCTTACTAATGCACACATCCAGTGGCTTATCCATTCTTCTGTGTTTTCTGTTATTTTCACGTCTATACTGTCAGTATAAAAGTTAGGCATCTTTTGTGAGCTCTCCGCCTACATGTTTGCTTTCTTAAAGTGTGTGCTGTAGGCGTATGCATTGCCCTGAGGGTGCCGGTGCGGCTGCATATGTGTGTGGACACTCTGTATGTTGAGGCGGGGCCTCTCACTGAACCCAGAGCTGGCGGCCAAGCTGCCCTGGGGATTCTGTCCCTGCCTCCTCAGCCCTGGGCTGCAGGCAGCTTTTACATGGGCTTTGGGGACCAGTACTTTGGCTCTCAGACTTTCATGGCAGGCCCAGTAAGCACCCAGACATCTCTCCAGTTCCTCATCACAATTTAAAATACCATCATAAATTGTGCTTTTAAATTTTTTTTTTCTGATTGCTAGCATGTGGAGATACAACATATTTTGGCATGCCAACTCTATCTCCTCTTTTCTTAACTCATGTCTTAGATCATTTATAGGCAAACTTCTTTGGATTTGTTAGATTCATAACAAATTATGTAGTTTCTCTTGGCCATATATGTAGGATGGATTGCCAGCTTAATCATTTTACCTATTTTAAAAAAAAAGAAAGCCCACTTCTGTCTTTCCAGTATTAATTTCCCCCTTTTCCACCACGTTTCATGGTTTCTGTATATTTCTTTCCTCCCTTCAAATTGTAAGCTACTTGAGGGAAAATACTTTGAGGCAAACCTACAGTACAACACTTTCAACATGGAAAATATTAGCACTGGACTTGGCCATGTGAGTGATAATAGGGATAATAATCAGACTAAACAGTAATCGCTATGCCACACAGTCAGTAGATCAGTCTCAGGGAAAAGAATATTGGTTGAAATCATTTATTTATTTTCCTTTCTATTGAGTCAGTACCTCTGGATTTGTGGCTTGGTTTGTGGCTCTCAGTGTTTTGTTGGTGTTCATTGTGTTATTCTTTTTTCTATAGACTTTTGCTAGAAATTTGAGACTTCCAAAATAGCAGCAACTGTATTTCACCAGGGTAACACAGAGCAAACAGATCTCTGGACTTCTCTGAGTTCAGTCCCAATTCCACAAGCTTCTGATGGTGTGGGAAAAACAAAGCAAAATGAAACAACAACAAACCCAAGCACCAAACTCCCCAAACAAACCCCCTGCATTTTCAGTATTGCTGGAGTGAAGTCTGGGAAAAGCTCAGCTTTCAGCCTTAGATTCCGGCAGGCAGCATTATTTTTAGATTTCTATTATGCACACGGAGTTTGTGAATATATCGTGTTGAGGAGGAGGCTGTGGACCTGAGTAGGTGGTGTTTTTTTCTAGTAAGTAGAAACCTTTGTCAGTTCTGAAGTTGCTCAGGCTGAGCTGGCAACTGTAAGTTGCAAATGACTGTAAGACCAGGGGGGAAATGTGGGTTTGATTCTCATGGCGGTTTTTACATTTGGTTGCAGTGGTTATTTTTGTTTTCTAGATTTTACCTTTCAGGAGGCTGGGCGAGACATGGCAGTGTTGTTTCTGAGGAGGTCCTTCTATTGTTTCTCTGAAAGCTACAGAGCATTGTCAGGGAGGTAAGCAGTAGGTGGGCCTGCAGTTAGCTAACACAGGCCTCAAGCTGCCTCCCAGGCCTCAGGCTGCCTCCCAGGCCTCAGGCTGGCTCTCTGGTCTCCTCTCCTTGCTTGCCTTTTTCTGTCAATTAATTAGATAGTTATGCTTTTGTCATTGAGCAAATTGAGAAAACTTGAAAATGATGGAGAAATATAGAAAAGGAGAAAAATCAAAGAGTGAATTTCTTGGCAAATTAAGCAAATTCAGAATGGTTTTGAAAATACTTGAAAAATTAAAATATCTTATGTATGTGACTTCTCTTAAACATTTATGCTTTGACACTAAAACAGAGTTCTGTTATTGCTTGTATTTTCATGACTATTTGCCTCAAACACCTGGCACAATCACCCTACCACCCAGAAACCCTGTCTGTAACCACCAGTTATGAAATAACTGTCATTGTTAAAGAACAGTGCCAAGTCTTTTCCAAATTTTAAAAATATCACCATGTAGTGTGAAAACTGCTTTTATCACCTTTTCTCTTCACTCTAGGTAAGACTCTGTCAGGAAAGATACAAGCAGAACATTTCAGTGGCTCCTGGGTTTGTGTGGTGTGAAGTGACTCAGCCAGTTCCTTGTTGGTGGCATTTCTGTTGTAGGTTTTATTTTCTGTTTTCACTAACGCGAGCAGCGAAGTGGGAGCTGTGCGTCAGTCTCCGTACCTCTCAGGCCATTTCCTAGAGTAACTTTTCAGCAAGAAGGTGCACAACTCACCTAGGCATTGTAGCTTTTAACTTCTATAGCCATGTTTCCCTTCAGAAAACTTTTAAAAATTGTTAAAGATTTAAAAATTGATTTTTTTCCTCGGCAAATAATAATTTTATAAATGTATTGACTATAATGTGTATTTCCACATGTGTTTATGTTGTAGAATGATTAAGTTAATCTACTTAATCTATTGTTTCCCGAATCTCTTGTTTTTCATGGGGTGAAAACATTTAAAATCCATTTTGGCAGTGTGGAATTATAGGACGTCCTCAACTGCACTTGTCACTCTGCTGTAGAGCGCCTGTCTTGGGACATCGCCCCGTTCTCCTGCTCACCAGCCTCCTGCCATCCTCGTACCTGGACCTCTGTGGGTGTAGCTCGGAGGATCATGTGTGATCAGGCAGAATTAGGCTTTCTGTGCCCGCTCCAGCACAGTGCTTGCACCGTCATAAGCAGTAGAATTTCATTCTCTTCTAAGGTCCACTGCTGTCTCCCCCGTTATCCCCCGCTACCACATTTTAAAATCCATTCATCTATTGGCATCGATTATTTTGCTTCTCTGTATTGACTGCTATGGACAGTGCTGCAATCAGCATGAGAGTGACAATGACAATACAATTAACATACTAGCCTTCATCTCTTTTTCTTTTCTTTCTTTAATTTAATGATCCCCCTACCTTTGTCTCTCAACAGTCTGGATTACAGGCACGCACATGCTATTCTCGATCCATTTAAAAGTAGACCTGGAGGAGAGCCTGCTGGGTCCTGGTGGTTCTGCTTCGGTCTGTGAGGTCCACCATGCTGTTTTCCACGCTGCTGTATTAATTTATATTCCCACCAACATTGTGCAGGGGTCCCTTTCTCGACATTCTTGCTGCTGTTTCTAGCCTGTGAAGTGTTAGAGCATTGCACTTTAACTTGCATTTTTCTTATAAGTGAAAGTGTTTTTTTTCCACATAGCTATTAACTATTTGTATATATATATATTTTTTTTGAGAAATACCCATTTGGGTTCTTGGCATATTAAAAAAAATGATGCATTTATTTTCTTGCCCTTAAGTTGCTTATATATTTTATATAGTAACTACTTACTATGGACAGTATGAAAATGTTCTTTTCTGATGTGTGAGAGATCTCTACTCAGTTCTTTCTCTGCCAGAGAGGAACTCTCCAGCTCAGTGCATTTCATTTGTCTATTTTTACTGTGCCTTTGAGGCCAGAGACGATCTGCTCAGACCATGTCAGCGTCATTGTGAATTTTAGGAATTATGTTATATGTACAGGTATTTGCCTGCAGGCTGTCACATGCAGTAGTGCCTGCCATTGGAGGCCAGAAGAGGCTCTCTGATCCCTTGGACTGGAGTTGCCATTTGCATGGTGGGAATTAAACCAGGTCCTCTGGAAGAGCAGCCAATGCTTTTAACCACTGAACCCTCTCATACATTTTCACTTGATTTTTTTAGGTGTATTTCTATCTCTGAGAGAATTATAAGCTAAGTGAGTCAAAATTCAGTCAGAAAATGAAAAATTATACTAGATATTTCTACTGGCAGAGACTCCATATTGGGAATTGGCTCTGTAGATGTTGGAGATCTGGCAGAGCAAAAGGGTCATGCTGGCACCCTCAGGGGCAGCAGCACAAAGCCCTCTTTCCAAGCAGAAGGAGAGTTCTAGAGGAACACAAAGGTAAGTAGGAAGAAGACACAGAGCAGCACCCCCCCCCATTACAATCAAGTATTTAAGACAGGGCCCTTTCTGCCCTACAATGCTCTACAAATGCTTTCCTTCCCTTAACTGATGTACAGAACACACCTAAAATGGCTAAATAGAGGCTAGCTTAAATGGCGCATCTTCATATCCAAACAAAAAGTCTAAAGTTATCATGAATTTTAAGTTAAAATTCAAAAGAAAATCTGTTAGATTTTTAAATGTCAGCTGCTCTTGAATTCACAAATAGTTAATACCAGATGCATGGAATGGTTTAAGGTGTCCTAGGAATTACAAAACTGATCTTTAAATCTAACACAGGTGTAAGCCTGAATTATTTCATCATTCGCTATTTCAGTCTTCCTGTTTGGTAGAGCAGAGCGGGGCTGAGGCAATGCTTCTAAACAGGTGAGTTGTGACAATTGTCTCAGGCAGACAGGGTTGAGGTGCTGCTTCTAAACAGGTGAGTTGTGACAATCGTCTCGGGCAGGCTGTGGGTGGCTACTTGGACAACAATCTAAGACTACAATACGGTTACTTATTAGTTAGGACTTGAGCTCAGCCCCTCCCCAACCCAGACAAAACCCAGCATGTGTGTTGTATGCCTGCTCCAGTGGCAGGATTGGAATGAGACAGGGACAGGACAGTTTCAGGAAGCTCACGGGCCCAATAGTCTGGTGTGTGCAGTAGCAAGCAAGGCAGAATCCAAGACCAACAGGTCAGGCTGTCCTCTGTCCTCCACACGCATGCCGTGGTATAAGTGTGCTATCACACACACACACACACACACACACACACATGTGCTTGTGCACATGGAGACATACACACATAGACACACAGGCACACACCACACAATCAAAAATGTAGTTCTGCAGTACTAATATTTATTGAATAGCTTCTATTGGACAGCTAAATAATAATCATGATGTTGAAATAAGCCAATGATCATGACACATTTTTCTAAACACTAGATTGTTTTAGGACTAATAAATATAATGAAGAAATCAGAGGGTCACGGATCTAGGATAACTGGGCTGAACCAAAAGAAGCAACCTTGGATCAGATGACCAGGGGTGGCCGTGCTGGGGACTACGAGAAAGTGTGTAGGCTGAAATCTGAGACAGCAGCAACGTGAGCCTAGTAAAGAGGACAGTGCATCACAGGCAGGTGCAAAGCCCCTGGGGTTGGCTGATGCGCTGATAGTGAACCTTGGTTGCCATTTCTAGGGAACGACTATTACAAACGTGACTAATACAAACGGGGGGGAGGGGAGGCTGAAGGGATAGCTGGAAAGGGGCCAGTTTATTCAAAGCCCACAGAAGGACTGCTTTGTTTAAAATGGCAGTGGGCAGGCTCGTGAGGGTGTAATCAGGAGTTGTCTATCAGTCCAGGTCTGGTGTCTGTCAGTATCCAGTCTCTATGTGACTGCTGCCCTCCTGTAACATATGCGCATATAAATTTATGAAGTGTCATCTTGCTATCCTTGAACATTTTTGTTTGCTTCACTTTTTTTTAATGTGGCTTTTGAGACAAGGTCTTTTTATGTGGCTCTTTCTAGTCTGGATCTCACTATGTAGAATAGGCTTGCCATGAACTCACAGGTACCTGCCTGCCTCTGCCTCCCCAGTGCTGGGATGTTTGCTTCACTTTTGAGACAGGCTTACTCATCGCATACACTATTCTCAAACTCATTATGTATCTGAGGATGGCCTTGAACTCCCAATACTCCTGTCTCCACTCCCTAAGTGCTGGGATTACAGGTGTGCACACCTGGTTTTCTTTGAAATATCTCACTCTTTGGGTCACCCTAGACCACACGATCAGCTCTCACGTGTATCTGTGGATGAACTCCTGGACGATGAAGGCAGCTGTGTCTAACAAGGTCTGCAGCAGCGCAGGACTGGAAAGGAGAGCGCAGTTCAACAGAACAGAGCATTCATGGACCCTGTGTGGAAAAGGCTTCCTGACACTAGGAGTCCAGATGGAGAGTGATAATGCTGGGGTGGGGTGGAGAAGGGCAGGAAGAGAGGCCAGATGATGTGAAAGGGGTGTGTGCGATGAGGTCCGTTCGTCCGTTGTCCTCTCCCTGCTCTTTCATTGTGCAACTGCTTCCTGCCTGCCGGAGTCGAGGTGCGTTAACTAGTGCAACAACTCGCACAACTGGGCTCTTAGACCCTAATTGTGAGGAGCGGGTGTGCCCCGCGCACCACGCACAAGCTCAGCCCTGGCTCTACCGCACACTTTCCCACAGTTCAGAAGCTGTCCATCTGCTCTCGTGGCAGGAGACATTGTGAATTGGTAGTTGTGATGTCTTTATGAGGCTTTCATCCTTGAATGAAATTTCCTTTCTAAAAGGAAATTATGTTAAGGTTATATAAGGACAGTGGGTGTGTGTGTGTATGTGTAGACTTGGGGCAAACTGATACTGAACCACTTTAAAAACACACAGCACAACAGTGAGGAAAACCCACAGCGGAGGTCAGCATTTGTGACCCGACTTCTCCCAGTGATAGCTGCTCTGAGCTGACCTCTTGCCATGGCGGCAAGCTTTTGCAGGGGCAGCAGGAATGGTGCATGCGCTCCTCCCCATGGAAAAGGGCAGGCAACGGTCAGGACTCTTAACTGGGGTGGCTTGACCGGTCGAGCAGATAACTTGATTTTTCTTCTTGATTTCTCAGATTGGAAATCTTTCTGCCTTTGGGAAATCTTTTTTTTTTTTTCTTCTAATGTGAATCTACACAGGTGGAAGGGATAGAAATGATCCTTTAGGCATTGGTGTCCAGTCCATGGAAGCGAATAGAGCTTGGAAAGGTCAGAAGGCCACAGGAGCCTTGGAAAGATGACATTAAGAACAAGTGTCCGGCTTCCTTCAAGAGCGGGGGCTGTGTAGAGACACTTCTGCAATACGGTGCTTATGATTTTGATTGAACAGAAGTTAGTGTGTTCTGCATGAATGACTTGGGGTACAGAGCACAGGGACCAGGCAAAGCCTTCCCATGTGGCATCAGACAAAGCCACGTGGCTATGCCACAGGCCATGCCCTTTTCTCCCCTTTAAGGGAAATTTTGTAAATAAATGTATTTCTTAAAATAAATGGCAACAACAACAGACCAGTATTTGTGTAATGAGTGGCTGTCCTCATTATGCCCCAAGCCCTACAAGGACAAACTTTGTCTCTTGCCTTTGGTGTCTGTCATGTGCCACATAACTGGCAGGGATGCAGTGGTAAGCTGACGCTGTCCCAAGGACTGGGCAGGCTTAGCGGGAGAGCTTGCCTCGAGTGCACCAAAACCTGGACACGGTGATGCACACCTATAATTCCAGCACTCAGCGGGGTAGAGACAGGAGTGTCAGAGGGTCACAACCATCCTGGGCTACACAGCAAGAGTCTGAGACTTCTTTAAGAATGACGAAAAGGTCACACAAAGTCAGAACCCAGCATTTCAATATTTCACTTACATTTTGGGAAGTGAGAGAGTGGGCCATCTTGGGGTTAAGGTTTTAATTTTAGCAGTTGGGAGGCAGAGGCAGTGAGATCAAGGCCAGCCTGGTCTACATAGCAAGTTCCAGTTTTGAGACATAGTTTTGAGACATGTTTTGAGACCCTGGCTCGAAAAAACAAGATGAAAGAATGACAGTTCTGGAACCTACGTCTTGCGACTGTTTTGTCCTCTACCTGATGTCCCCATTATGTCTCAGAGTTTATGAGTGGCAGCTGAGATGGAGAGTAAAGAAAAATGGCACATTGTCCTGATACTTAGGCAGATCCACAAAGCTGAACTAATAGAAAAAAACAAAAAACCCAGAGTGTTCTAAAGACTTCTCTTCCAAGAATAACTAAGAGTTACATATAGTTTTGAAATTATATATCAGTATAAAACATTACAACTCTCCAAAAGCCGTTAGCTCTCTCTGCCTGGAAATGTGGTGGTATGGGAAATGGCCGGCTTTTGTTTTCTTTGAAGAAGGGCAGTGGATTCATAACTTACAATATTGGTCCCTCTGGTAGGTAGCCCCTCGAGCCTCAGGGGAGTTTGAAATTGGGGACAAGATTGGAAGAGAAGATTCAGACAGAGGAATAAAAAAAAAATGGAATTTCCAACAAAACATGCCTGCTCTTTAGATGCATTTTGAAGTCAAAATGCATGAGTCTGGATTTTATTTTTAAGCTTTGAAAACAGAGGAATAACTTCTGGGAAGGTTTGCCGAGAGAGCTCCTTGGGAAGGAGCTTCGGGTCTGGGCAGGGGCAGGCTGCTGTGGCTCCCCGGAGCGAATGGCAGTCACCTTCATGGAAGGTGGTGTGTGTGGGGGGGCAGTGGAAAGGCACGGGCCTATAGTAGAAAGAAGCCTGGCTGATTGAATCAGGACCAAGCAATGTGACTTTCCAGATTAGCAGATGGAAATCTGTCGCATGTGCTCAGCATTTCTATTTTGAGCCCAGAGAACATCTCCCCAACTGTTTCTTTCTTCTCTTTCTACTCCCTCTGCAGAGCGTGAAGACCCCCTCATTTTATTAGTGCAGGTTTGCTCCAAGCCCATACCTGGAAGTTTCTTGGCTGTTGGCTGGGGTGAGAGTTAACCATGGGATGATCGAGCCAGGCTGGACTGAGGTGATTCCTGTCAGACAGGAGTTGTGCTGGCTTCTCCAGGGATACTAGCCGGACGAGGGAGGGTGTGGGCAGAGAAGGAAACTCACTAAGAGAAAACTCCATCCAATAAAGTACGAGGTCTCACTGGGCAAGCCAGCCAGTGCTAGGCCCTCTCACAGCTCCTCCCATCCACAGACTTTTGCACACAACTCAAATGTTGTGAGACAATAGTTCGCATTGCTGGCTGGTATGATATTCTTGGACATTTATTTTTTGTTTTTAATTTTGTTTTATGTGTATGGATGTTTTCCTTGCATATATGTCCTTGTTCCATGTATGTGCCTGGGTCCTGGGAAAGCCATAGTACAGCATCAACTATCTTGAAGCTAGAGTTGTGAGCTTCCTTGTGGGTGCTGGGAATCAAACCCTGGTTCTGTGAAAGAACAGCCAGTGCTCCCAACCACTGAGCCATTGCTCCAGCCTGTCACTGGTGCTTCATATCATGAGAACATCATTTTAGTTACTATAGTCAATTAAAGCCAGTATCTGACTAAGGGGTACGTGCATGCTTGCATACACATGTGTTCTCTCTCTCTCCTCTCTCTCTCTCTCTCTCTCTCTCTCTCTGTGTGTGTGTGTTCATGCCTCTGCAGGCTTGAGCTGCTGTGCAGATGTCTGAATTGCACTTCATGAGTCCTGAAGTATGAGATCTTTCTGCTATTTTGAGGAAGGATAAAGAAATGAGATACTTCCATCTGTTTTTAATTTCAATACTTTATTTCTGGAAAAAACCTAAAATTTTAAATAAGTTTTTATCCTTCCTTCCTTCTTTCCTTTCTTCTTTCTTTTCTTCCTTCCTTCTTTCCTTTCTTCCTTCTTTCCTTCCTTCCTTCTTAACTTCCTTTCCGCATGTAGGCCAACTTTGCTAAGTTGAGGCTCCCTAAGACTAAGCTAAACATACCCATTGATTTATGCCAAGTCTTTTGACTTAGTTCCTGCTCTAATTGGTCACAGTGTCAATGTGCTAAGTGGTGTTGTAGTACCATTGGTGAGGCCCTATTCCTCAGAATACTATGGTCGCTCTCACCTTAGAGAACACGTGTGTGCCTATTTTTAGATGTAAGAATAAGTTCAATTAAAGTTCTCATGTTATATAAAAAAAATCTTCCAGCAGCGTCGCAGCTGTGGCAGGGGGAAGGCTTCATTAAGTGTTTCTCAGTGGGCGTAGTTAATAATTCTAACTAGTGTGTTCAAGTCTAGATGGGCACCTGGGCTGTGTGCGTAGCCATCTTTAAATCAAATACAAGGAAGGCAGAGGCAGGTAGATCTCTGTGAATTTGACAATAGTCTGGCCTACATGACAAGCTCCAGGCCAGCCAGAAAGACCCTGTCTAAAAATAAATAAAATACAGATTATAGTTGCTTTTGTCTTCACAGATTTACAGGTCCCTTAGTAACAGGCACTGGAAGAAACATGAATGAACTGAGTCCCTTAAGAGCTGTCTGGCTGATTATCCCCTTCCCCAAAAGGTGTTGTGGGGGTTAAAAGCGGGGACTCTTTTCCAAGGCCTGTGGTGACCTTGGCCTGATTCTTGTCCTGAGTGGGACTCCTGGGTCTTAAATCGTCCTTCCCACCCCTGCTACTTGGGAGTGAGCTGGACATGCACCTCTGCATTCCCTCTTTACATATGAAAGGGTTAACTCGGCTGCAGCAGCTGAGCTCAGTATAAACAGCATTTGGGAATGAGCTCACTTCTGTTTTGGGAACCTGCAGGCAAACACGGTTACATTTGTTCCTGTAATCATGGCCTTGTTTGAGACTGTTTATGTTTAGAAACTCATGTTGGAATATTTATCAGTAGGGATGCTGAAACCAACTCTGGTTATGTTTGCCAAAAGGAGCCCACTGAAGACACAGGGCTCTTCCTGGGACTGAAGGAAGTGCATGGGAAGTATGGGGCCACCTGATTGTTCTGAGGGCCGAGGGCAGCCTTTCCAGGACTCACTTCTAGAGGAAGCAGCAGCAACTCTTTGCTTTCTGATATTCTATCCCTGGAGAGTCATATTTCTGGAGGAGTCTGTTGGTTGGGTCAGTGTCAGTTGGTCCGGAAGGCCAGCCAAGAATGCAAGTGGTTGAAGACTGTAGTCTGTGGAGAAAGTAAGATCGCCTGTCTTCTAGTCTTTTTTTTGCTCCATTTTTGCTCTTGTTTTTGGTTTCTGTGTGCAACAGCCCTGGCTGTCTGGAACTCCATCTGTGGACCAGGCTGGCCTTGAACTCACAGAGATCTACCTGCCTTTGCCTCCCGAGTTTAAAAATGTTCCTGGGATGACAGGCATGCACCAGCACTGCCTGGCTTTTGGTCTATTTCTAAAACAGTCATTTAAAGGCATGTTTGAGCTTTGGAAAAAGCTTGGGGTTGTAGACACGTGTGGGTACAAGAAACTGTGAGAGCGACGTGGAGGCACAGACGGAGCTGCATATTACAGATAGGGCTGGGCTCTGCGAATCCCCACTATGAGGAAAGGCTGAGACTGAAAAGTGCAGCTGTCTGAATCCATGCTACTGCCATGGCATAATATCACGGACTAGATGACCTATAAAGAAGAGGAGTTTGTTTGCCATCCCTTGGGAGGCTGGGAGGCCCAGGCCCTGCATGCCGACAGATTTGGTTGTCCACCGGATGCTTTTGGGTTCCATGATGGTGTCTTGTCACTGCGTCCTTTGGAGAAAAGGGTTGCTGTGAACTTACAGAAGGCAAGTGTGTTGACCATGTGAAGGCCCTTTCAAAGCCCTCCATCACACTTTGAGGGAGAGAGCCATCGTGGCTAGGCACCTTTTAAAGGCTCTGATCCTATCCCACTACGTTCCAACACCTGAATTCTGAAGGGCGCATTCAAACCATAGCTCTAGTTTCAAGACGACTCCACCTCAGGTCTGTTTGTCTAAGACTTCTCATTAGGAACTTTAAATATTTTGAAGTTTCAATGAAATAATAATCTTAAAGACATGCACCACACAATACAACAAGTACTTATCCCTCCATTCATTCTGCTTGTTGAAACACTGGGAGTAAGGAGGAATTCACTCACAGTTATGATCTAATGAGAAAGGTCCAGAGGCAGGCTTAATATAAAAACAATGCCTGTGTGTCGTGCAGGCCAATGACAGCACAGTGCTGCTTTAGATGGGAAGAGCATTTGGGAACTGGGTCTTCTCATGGCACACCTGACACAGACACTTTGGTCCACAGCAGTCAGTACCACATGCAAGCTGAGACCAGCAATTTAGATTCAACAAAGCAATAGAATCTTTGGGGTGCTCCTAACATTGTTTTGAGTTTCATTGGCTTTGAAGTTTTTTTGTACAGTTCTTACAATGCTGAGATGGCAAACACAAGACTTGTATATGTCATTTTGCATTTCTGTGTGTGTTTAGCTAAATTAAAAATAAAAATACCAAGGGCTGGAAAAATGTTTTTCAAGCAAATGAACCATGAAATCAAGCTAGGATAGCAGTCCTAATATCTAATAAAATAGACTCTTAACCAAAATTAATAAAAAAAGATGAGGAGGGACACTTCATTCTCATCAAAGGAATTCTGAACATCTATTTGTAATAGCAAGAACCTGGAAACAACCCAGATGCCCCTCAACTGAGGAATGCATACAGAAATTGTGGTACCTTTACTCAATGGAATACTACTCAGCAATTAAAAACAAGAAAATCATGAAATTTGCAGGCAAATGGTAGGATCTAGAAAAGATCATCCTGAGTAGGCTATCCCAGAAGCAGAAAGATACACATGGTATATACTCAGTTATAAGTGGATATTAAACATATAATATAGGATAAACATACTAAAATCTGTACACCTAAGGAAGATAATCAAGAAGGAGGACCCAGGGTAAGATGATCAATCCTCACTCAGAAAGGCAAACAGGTCAGAAATCAAAAGAGGGAGAAAACAGGAAACAGGACAGGAGCCTACCACAGAAGGACTCTGAAAGACTACCCAGCAGTGTATCAAAGCAGATGCTGAGGCTCATAACCAAACTTTGGGCAGAGTGCAATGAATCATATGTGTTGGGAACATAGCCCTGGGACCCTTCCTAAGGGCCTGACCTGCCAGATAAGCACTGGGTGCCAGCAGGCCATAGCTTCTTACAACCCATTGTTCCCAAAACTGTTTGCTTTGGGACACATCCGTGACCACCGATGTGACCACCGATGTTATCTTCGGGCCTTGTAACTCTTTAACCCACCTTCTTAGCCTTGGGAACTTCCCACCAAGGGCCTTGGTATTTTTCCACTACTACTCCCCTTTCTCGCCCCTCTCCCCCGCCCTACCAAAACCACGTTTTAAAAGAAACACCAAAGTTCATTAAAAGAGACACTTGACCGGCAACCGTCTGCTTGTGTCCTTTCTCTCTCTCCCCCATCTTTTTCAGGATTGACCCCCTTCGCCCCCACGAATAACTGAGTCCCGCGGGGCGGGACACATATGAAAGAAATGGGAGATAGAAAAACCTGGTGAGGACAGGAGCTCCACATGGAGAGCAACAGAACCAAAAAGTCTGAGCACAGGAGTCTTTTCTGAGATTGATACTCCAACCAAGGACCATGCATGGAGATAACTTAGAACCCCTACACAGATGTAGCCCATGGCAGCTCAGTGTCCAAGTGGTTTCCCTAGTTAGGGGAACAGGGACTGTCTCTGACATGAGCACAGTGGTTGGCTCTTTGAGCACCTCCCCCTGACGGGGGAGCAGCCTTACCAAGCCACAGAGAAAGACAAAGCAGGTCTCATCAGGCTAGGGTCAGAGGGAAGGGGAGGAGGACCTCCCCTATCAGTGGACTTGGAGAGGAACATGGGAGGAGATGAGGGAGGGTGGGATTGGAAGGGAATGAGGGAAGGGACTACAGCTGGGATACAAAGTGAATAAACTGTAATGAATATAAAAGAGAAAAATTAAAAAAATAAAAATACCTTTGGTCAACTCTGGAAGTCTTCAGGGGTTTCTTTCTCTTTAAATGGGGAACACTTTATTTGAGGTTTGGAGATGCTGAGCTGTGGGAGATATTTACTCCCTCCCCAATGCCACTTTTTAAAAAGAGTCTATTTCTCCACCTTGGAGCTACTGAGACAGACACAGGGCTCGCTGTGGCCAATTGGCTATTGTGAGACATGGAAGTAGACTTGAGAGAAACTCATGGCTCACCTTCTCTTTTCTCTTAAGAAATAAGCGGCTTTGGGTACTGAAGGTAGTGGAGAGCTACTGCATCCAGCTCTTCCCAACCAAGAGCAGCTAAACTCAGGGCAACCAACAAATAGTGATCGGGAGAGCAATGCCCATAGTTGTTTGCCGTAAAGCATTGTTGGGCAAGAGCTGAGTGATAAGTCTAGCACACTGGTCAGGTTAGCTATACCTCAGAGAGTGTGTACATTTAGTTCCTGTCTAGTTGCTAGAGTCAAAATATGTGGCAGAAGGAACTCCAGGGAAAAAAGGGCTTATTTTGGCTCATGGTTTTGGGGCACCATCAAGCCTTCAAGGTCAGGAAGGTATGGTGTCACTTGGTCCCTGGAGATGGGTGCCTACAGTGCGGGTTCTTCACATCTCGATGAATCAAGAATAGAGAGGAGGCTAGAAACAGGGATCGATTGTGGGCCTCAGTGACCCACCTCTACCAGGCAGGCCCCATCTCCCAAAGGTTTCATAGCCTCCTAAAACAGTGTGACCTACCAGGGACAGGCTATTCCAACACAGTTCATTTTCAAATCGTAACAGCATAGAAGCATAACATTTAAGTTTGTTTCTTCCCAGTACGGGGATTGAACCCAGGGACTTGTACCAGGAAGGTAAGCTGTTATACCCAGTTCGCAAGCCCCCAAATGATCAACAGGAATCAACTCCATTGCAAAACACATGAGGGTCATTTATTACAAGCTCAAGCTGGGTGTTCGCCCTTTACAAAGACAAAGGGTAAGCAACACCCTGACTCTGAGAGAACAAGGCTTTTAAAGGGACAAAACGCAAGCGGAGAAATACAAGCCTTGGCATTACAGGATTGGGTAAGAGGGTCTCTAGGGAAGCTGACCTTTGAAATGATTGGTCTGTTTTTAGGCACCAAGACCGCAAATGGTCAGGCCTGGCTACCTGGGGGACAGCGGACCTCCAGTGCTGCCCTGTTACAGGTGCAGGCTAGGCTGTAGTGTGTGTGTGGGGGTGGTTTAGCACATCCCGTGGGCTTTCTTAGGGGCTACATGACCCCAGTCACACCCTGAGGTTTATCTGGGTGGGGGACCGCTGCTGGCCCTCTGCTCTGAAAGGACTGTGATCTGGTGATTTTGCCCGAGTCCCAGGAATTAACTCTAAGTTTTTGAACCTCTCAAAGAGTTCTACCACTGAGCTGTATCCTAACCTATAAGCAATGGGCTTCCTTGGGTGTGTCTTATGGGCCAACCATAGTTGTGTTGCCAGGGCCACAGCAGGAAACAGGCAGACCAAGTTTCAGAAGTTCAATACTTTTTCTTTCATTATGTCTGTCTATTGTCAGAGATTTTCCTCCTCTCACAAATTACTTCCACTCCAACATTTTTGAAGAGTAGCAATGTAAGTAGGGAGATGTGAGCTCATTTATGTATGGGTTTACACTGAGCAAAAGAATAAGGAAATAACATGGCTACTGGTGTTCGCCCCATTGCCACCAAGACAACCATCATTAAGGCTTTTGGTCCTTTTGACTCATGTGTAGAAATATCTAGAAAGAACGTAAGAATAGAAGATAGATAAAATATCATTTGGCTTACCAAGTTAATTCTTGGCTGATATTGCTTCATACAAAGTTTTGACTGGGTTCTGTCGCTAAAAATAATCTCCCTGTGTATATGAAACTTCTCCAGGGTAAGTGGCTGTGTGTGTGCTTATATTTATGCATGCCTGAAAATTCTGCCGACTGTGGAGGTCTGTGGCAGCAGATCTGGAATGATAACAGTCCTGGGAAGAGAATTTAAATACAGCGTTGAATACATTTGCAAATATTATTCAAATGACCGTAAAAGTTCATTTTCTTGAAATCAGAACAACTGGAAGCCTGGACAACACTTGACAGTTCTCGTTTTAGGAGGAGCTAGGGCACACCCAGCTGAACACCCTTCCAGAGGCTTTGGGGTTGCAAGTCTGCCGTGGATTTAACTGGAAAGTGAGATGTCAGCGCCCCCGCTGGTACTGAAGAGTAGTCACAAGCAAGAGGCCACTGCGAAAATAGTGACACTTTGAAATGTAGTGGAGCCGGGAACTTTCTTGACTGCGTGACTAGCTCTGTGTGTGCAGGCCCCAGTGTGAGTGACCTGAGACTGGAGGGGAGTCCTGTGGCTCTGTCCTCCTGGAAGGATGGTTGGCAGGGGTGTCTGTGACCTTTGTGAGGAACCTGCCATTTCCCCTTTGCCTACTCCATAGACCTGGCCTGCCATTTTCTTTCACAGGAGAGTCCCTATTTCCTTGGGGCCCATGCTTTTCACCCAGGTTTCACTCAGAGAGAAGAACTTGTGTCTGGGGTGGTTTAGGTAGGAATTTTGGATCATACCAAGTTTACAAGACTGGGGAAATGGAAAAAAAAAGGGGAGGATGAGAGTGACAGAGGGGTGAGCAGCAGGTCCTCACAGGCATGGAAAGGCACAGGGAGCAGCTTTCTCCCACGAACTCCCTAATCTGAAGGGTGACAATGAGACTGCTCAGACAGTGTTGCTTTGTCTCCAGATGGGGTGATGCAGCCAAGCCTTGAGACAGGTTTTGGGAAGAGTTCAGTCAGCTAGAGATGATGCTTTATTTTTGGTAGAAGAGTTAATGCTTTGTTCTGATTGAGCTAAGTTCCCCCAGTGCAGACGAGCGACTGTAACATGATCCTGAAGGACAGGCTCTCAAGGCTGTTGGCTTTCCCACACTTGTCTGATTCTCAGACCCAGATGTTGCTACTGGTCTGTTTTAATCACTAAGCTCTGGGGTTGAGACAAAGGAGAGGCGTAGCAGTCATTCCTGGGAATCAGTTGAGGCAAGGACCACGCGCTGCGGCAGCTGAAGAGCAGAGCGCTGGCCCCGTTAGAAAGGCTCTGAGCTTTGGTCAAGAGAGGAAGGTTACTATTTCCCCTCATCCCCTGTGGCCTGGGCTAGGTGATGCTCGCCAGTACCTGGGCGGGGAAGTAACGTCTGCACGATGGTCCAGAGAAGCCAGAGATGGTCAGAACCCGAGGCCACATAAGCCAGGCTCTAGGACAGTGGTTCTCACACTTCTCTATCCCACTGCACGCCTGCCCCACCTAGCACCCTCAGGGCCAGGCCCTGCAAACAAGTCCCATGCAGGGCGTTGGAGAACCCACAGCTCTAACAATAGCTAGGATGCTCGAGGGATGACAAGCGTGTTACCGACCTGAGGTGGAGGGCCACCCGGGCCCCGTCATGGAGGGGAGGGCTTTCCCCTCCTGCCTAACGCTTAGCGAGTGGGTGGTTTGTTACTGTTGTTAACCATCCACTCACTCATTCATTTTCCTAACCGTGGGATGTCTGTTATGTGATAGAACATGAACTGACACAGAAAGACATGGTCTTGGCTGCCAAGGAGAGGGCAGTATGGAAGACGATGGAGTCTGTTTGCAACAGAGTTACTGTGTCCAGTCAGGGTGACTGCACAGAGATCTGGAGAGACTACACAATCGGCCAGAACCACAGCTCCTGACAAGCCTTCACAGAATGACTGCGGCTAAAGAACATGATGGGGGGAGCGTTTACCAGATAGTCACGGTAGGGAAGAATGCTCTGGGTGGGAGGAAACGGAACTGTGTTTGTCCTGAGAAATCACCACAAACAATATCGTAAATAATAGAAACCAATTTATTATTGTGTAGGTCTGAAGCCTGGCATGGGCCTCACTGGGCTAAAATGAAGGTATTGGCAAAACTTTGACATGTCATTCTGGGAACCTTTGCTAGCTCAGAGGGATGCTGGCACTCCTTGGCAGATGGCCTCACCTTCCATCTTCAAAGCCAGCAATGACAGTCCTTCTCACATTGCTGCTTGCTGCTTTTCTAGACTCATGAAGCTGTAATTATGTCCTTTTCCACGTGATGTAACCATTCTTAGTATTCTGAGCAGGGCGGTTGGAGCATCTTTGAGGCCGTTGTTCTGTTCAGCATGAGGGCAGCATGGGTTCTGAAAGTGTGGAGAGTATTTTCTGGAGTCAGAGGCTGCAGGACAGATGTGTCGTGGCAGGAGTGAAGGAGAGAGTTCTGTGGAGCAATGGAGGGCGTACCCGGCTGAGTGGCCCATTGGGTTATGTTTTTTAGAAACAACAGCAACAACAAAAACAAAAACCAAATGAAACAACAAACAAGGAAACTTGGTACTGGAGAGATGGCTCAGTGGTTAACAACGCTAGCTGTTCTTCTACAGGACCTGAGTTTGCTTCACAGCACCCACATCAGGTGGCTCATGACTCCAGATTCAGGGGACCCAACTTCCTCTTCTGGCTTCCAGGGACTTCCTTAAACACCCGCACCCGCACACATGCACACACGCACACGTACACATATGCAATGCACACATGAGTAATAAATCTTTGAAAATAGTAAATATAATAATAAATACTAATCTTATAATAGATAATAAATCTTAAAAAACTGAAAAGCAGATTTCTATCATATTCACATGACCTGGGTGCCTGGGCGCGTCCAGACTGAGCAGGAGCCTCTGCCGTGTGTGACTGGAGCTTGCTCTTGTCACAGAATCATTTTGTCTGTGACTTGCTCTTTTGTCTGTTTTCCCTCATGGAGGAGAACTTGCTGCCAGGAACAGAGACCCTAACATTTAAGTTACTGAGCGGGGGCAGCTTACTTGGTGCCCGGCATGTGGAAACGTTCACCAGCCAGTGTTTGTTGAACACTTATGCACATGGTGGTAACTGACACCCTTCCCTCTGTTCTCCAGTGCCTAGAAAAGCTCAGCTTAGTGCTCAATGGCGTCACATTGTAAAACCGTCCTGAGTGTACGTGAGTTATCAGTCCTTACAACCTGGCTCTTTAACGCTTCCTGCTGAAGGGGGACGGGAAGAAGGAAAGTCAGGTGATGAATGTTAGGTGCATCAGAGAGATAGCGTGTGGAACCAAGAGAGTTCACAGAAATCAAAGCCAAGAAGACCAGTGAGTCAGGGTGATAGAAAGGTTTTGGATCAGCATGATTGAAAGATTTTGGTGACACAGAGGGGGAAAAAAAAGAAAAAGAACAACAAAAATTTTGGATGCACCCTGACTTGCATTTAAATCCTCTCAAGTTGGGCTGGCAAGATGACTCAGCAGGCAAAGAGAGTAATGGCTGGGCCCGCTGACCTTCCCTTGCTCATGAGGACCCACATGGCAAGGAGGAGGGACCTGACTCCACAAAGTTGTCCTCTGACCTCTGTGTGTGCCATAGAGTGTACCCCTCCACACTCACAGGACAAATAAATAAACAAAAAACATTTAAAAAATCCAACAGGTAGAAATGGAATACGAAACACACTTTTTAACACAGAGGCTGGAGTGTGAGAATGTTGGTGAGGTTTCTAGCAGGAGAACGGTAAACTGTTGTTGTGCTCAAAGAGACGATGTGTGGACGGCTGTCCACCGTGTGCTCACAGAGGTGTGGACGGCATCCACTGTCTACTTGAAAAAGACCTTACTCTTGAGGAAATCCCCTGTCTTCTCTGAGTGCCACCCTCATATTTTGGGCACACCTACGTTTCACTTTTTAAAAATGCAGTAAGTGTGCTTGTGAAAGAATGTATGTGTGGCTGAGGAAGCCAGGGGCAAGCACCCCCTTCTCTCCATGGAGCTGGCCAGTCATGCTGAGGAGTCTGGGGATGTCCTTCACCTCCAACCCAAGTTCTTTGGTTCAGGAAAAACACCCTGAACTATACCTCTTTTATCCTCTTCTCTCTGCCTTCCCCTCCTCTCTTCTCTTCCCTTCTCTTCCCTCCTTCCCCTCCCCTCCTCTTTTCTCTCCTTCTCAATGATGGTCTCAGCCCCACCCGGGATCTGGTCTTTTTCAAGGGGCAGCCTAGGGTTCCGACTTACCACTACTTACAGCTCAGCTTCCTCAGAGACAAAGCAGGCAAGCAGATGTGATTCCTATTGTCACCACCCCCCCGTGTGTGTGTGTGTGTGTGTGTGTGTGTGTGTGAGCATACCTGCAAGTGTATGTCCCAATGGGCACCAAGAGGCCAGAGGAGAAACTGTGTGTCCTATTTTGTCACTCTTGTCTTTACTCCTCTGAGACAGGTCTCTCACTGAGCCTGAAGCTTTGCTAGTGGCCATCAGACCCCAATGCTGTTGCCTCTGCTCTCCTTCCCCCAGCACTGGGTTGTTTGTGTGCACGTGTGTGAGTGTGTGCATGAGTGCTTGTGCGCGCCCTTCTTTTCACATGGTGCTGGCCTGACCTCAGCAATCACTCTTTGATCTCTGGATCTCCAGTTGCTCTTACTAAAAATACTTAGCACAAATTCTCTGTTGAAATTTGAGAAAATGTAAATCCTTCTACATCTTTTATGTTTTGGGGTACTGAAAAGGTATTATCTAGTCTGGAATTATCTAGTGTGAAGGTTCACAAACATTGTTAAAGCTTTAAAGATATGGTTGTTGGACTGACTTCTTACCTTCCAAGGATTTATGTTCTCCCTTACAGGAGCCTCTGCTGAGATGAGTAAGGATGTAGCATCTTGCACTCTGGGTGCTTGGCGGCAGCCTGTGTTCTGGTGTGGGATTCTTTAGCTCTGCTGTCACAGAGCTGTGCAAGGTGACGCTGTCATCATAGTGTGTCCTCATGCAGGCTCACCTCTAGGAAAGGAGGACACGGGTGGACTTTAGATCGGCTTTCTTCTATTGCTGCCCATCACGGTGGTCCACACAGAAGGGTGCTGTGTCTTTAAGAGCAGCCTCGGGGAACTGATTTCTGTGCTCTATCATTCTGAATGAGCAGAGATCATTGAGAAGCTGTCTAGCTAACGAAGTGCCATCTTTGCCAACACACGCAGTGGCATTTTGCCAGCTCTGCAGCAGTGAGTCTGGTTCCGCCGCCCTTGAGTCACCGTCCCAGGCTGGTTTGCACACAAGCACACCTTCAGCTTCCTTAGATGATGGCAGGCTGCTTCCTAGAGCGTGGAATAGCCTTTCCTCAAACTAGAATGTGGAAACGCTCCTGTGTTTACCCCCTCAGAGCTTGGAGAGATGCTTCTCCCTGTTTTATCTGCTGGACTATGGGGAGCGTGAATTAGTCAAGAGTCTCTGGAAAAACAAGAACAGGACTGTGTGCCGCAGTTGAAGGCCTCCCACAGATATCACGTGAAACACCATGACATGTACATAGAACATACACACCATCCTCCGATACACGTTGTCATCACTACATTAGTTATAGTGCCTAATAGGATGGAAATAGTCATTACAGTATATTATTTAAAGAATAATAACACCACAATGTTTACATATATTTGCTCAAGATACAAGTTTTGAGAAATATGTTTGATTTGGGTTGTTGAATTAAAAAAATTCAGAACCCATGAATATGGATGGCTGCTCCCATATATAGATACTGTTAACATCTTTTTTTACACATATATAAGATTTACTTTTATTTTATGTGTGTAGGCACTTGGCTGCATGTATATATGTATTATGTATGTGTAGGGCCTGTGGAGGCCAGAAGAGGGAGTTAGACCCACTGAAACCGGGATTGTGTGCTGCCATGTGGATACTGCAAACTGAACCCAGGTCCTCTGGAAGAACAAGCGTTCAACTTCTGGGCCACCTCTCCAGCTCCGTGTGTGTGTGTGTGTGTGTGTGTGTGTGTGTGTGTGTGTGTGTATAGGAAAAATCAAAAGAAAGATATCATTCATGACACATAAAAGTGAGGTGAAATACGAATTTCAGTTGTCAGACTCCATTAGAATGTTGACATCCTGAGTTGTTTTTGTCTTCTCTGTGTCTACTTTTGAGCTCTGCCTGCCTTATTGAGATAGCTGACAGGTACTATATGGCCTGCAAAGCCTAAAGTGTTTATCATCTGATTTTTGCAGGGAAAGTTCATCAAATTCAGCTCTACAACAAGTGTAGGGAAACAAACCCAAAGAGGAGGCATTTGGTTTAGTGCAGTAGGGAACCTGGTAGCAGGTGAAGGAAGAGCCAGAGCCTGTAAGTCGAATCAAGTGCCTGGATTAGACAGGATTTAACCGCTTCAAGTCCTCCTTACGGACTGAGATAATGTATGTGAAAAGACCCTGAGAGGGCAAAGCAGCGTGGGAGAAAGGCCGCTGCCTGCAGTGCTGTTATCGAAAGGTTATCGTGGTGCATGGGTCTGGTGTGGAGGCAGCAAAGGGAATCACTGAATGGAATTCGTAATTTTCTTTAGGCCCAAATACATGAGATAAAAGGGCATAACCCAGTGAGGTGGGCTTCCCTTTCATTTTTCTGATCGTCTCAGGTTGCAGTCCCAACTCCTCATCGGGATTCATCAGCTATAATTACTGAGCTGTGAGGAACATATTCTCAAAATGTCAGAGAGATCTATTGTTTTCTTCAGAAAAATTTCCTAAGTTGTCAAACGTGAAAGCTTCAAAATCCAACTGTCTGTGTATAACTCCATAACGTTCTTCTAAGAGATCCATCCTGTTTACTTTGCTGTTGATAAGAACAAAAAGCCGAGGAACATGAAGTCAGCTTTCTTGTAGGTAAAAAATTCTGGAAGATATAGTTCTTGAGGCTGCTACCATTTTGAAATGTTTCTTCTTCTGCGCATTAGAACTCTACTTTACTTCAAGCTTTTTGAAATGTCTTTCTTGACTTAGCAGCCCATTGCATATAATGACCACCTTACAGAATTGGTACTTCCGAGACAAGTCGCAGTTTTTAAAATGTAGAACCAACAGAACACCATGAGTGTGAATTCTGAGTGACACACTCAATTTTTATCTTTGGTGTTCTGATAGCTGACTTGGCTGAGGCTGTTCAAGGTGTGTGGAGTTTCCTCTATTATTTATTCGTGCTGTCTTTTCCCTGTTGTGCTTTTGGGGTATTGTGCTGCTGAATGGGACTGTCACCCCAGAGGTCAAGGTCAAGCTCAGAAGCAGCGGTCAACAAGTTGCCCAAAGGAAAAAGTGGTGCAGAAAGCTCCCTTTGTAGATTTATGACAAGGGGAAGCAAGTGCACACTTCCAGCCAGCAGAGGGTTAGGCACATCGGCAAGACTGAGAGCTGCAGGAGTCGGGAAGCCCCACAGCTGCCGTCGGTCCTGGCTGCGTGCGCACTGATGCTGTGAATTCGGGTCCGTCCTCATCTCTTACATGCATTTGGTAGATAGAGCTTTAAGTATTAAGAGCCTAAAGTTTACATGGCACCCAAGGATGGTGTCAGTATCCAAAGGTTTGGATACTGAGGTCAACTAAGCTTTACAAACACTTTAAAGCAAGGCCTGGTAGAGAGGACATCAGTTAGGGTAGAGGAGCCTGAGCCTCACTTTCAAGTTCTCAATACTACTTCCAAATGAGGTTATACAAATTCACCGTAATTGTTTGGTGATTTTTATGCTAAAGTTGCTATTTTCACATAGTTGAATTTATCCATACACTTTATACAAACTATATATAAACGTAAACAATACATACTACATAAAAAGACATACTATATAAAACATGTCAATATATATCATTCCTTTACTATGCTCTTATTTTTAATAAGATGAGAACCTAAAGACACCATTTTCTTGTCCTGCAATTGGCCTTATAGTGTATTAGAAACAATATTATTGAATTCATAAGAGATAAAATCTTGGAGTGATAAGAAGGTGGTTGTGCCAGTGCTCAGCGTCTCAACCCTTGCCACTTCAGCCATAGAGAGTTAGCTCTGTCTGTTTAAAGCACCAAAACATGGTGCTATGGTTAAATACGAACAGAGTTGTTTTTCAAAACGTTACTAATAAGGCAATGAGGGCTACATACATGGCTAAGTGGAGAAAGTATTTGCCATGCGAGCATGGAGCCTAAGTTCAAATTTCTGGAACCCATGTTAATCTGGGTGTGCTAGTGTATTTCTTTAATTTCGATGGTTCTGTAGAGAGGTGGGAGACAAAATCAGGAGAATCCCTGCAAGTCTGTAGACCATCTAGCCTGGTATACAATGAAGAACAACAAAAAGAGAGGTCCTGCTTCAAACAAGTGGAAGGCAAAGATTAATATCCAAGGTTGTTCTTTTACACACACACAACATATCACACACACAAGGAAAAGCCACCAACCTATGGGAATCTTTGAAGAAACATATCTGATTGGAAATGGTATTCAAAACCTTGTAACAAAGAACTGTTAGAACTCAACAGTGAATAACAATTCAACTTAACAGCTGGACAAAATATCTACATAGACACTTTACCAAGGAAGATACATAGTCAGCACACAAACAATGAAAACTTGGTCAGTACGTTTTCTTATTAACATTTTCTCCATTCCTAAAACCCCAAACCTGGTCTTACCGATTGCTGATAGGTGCTGCTGTTGTGTATGGAGCAGCAGGCACGCGCCTTCATTCTAGTGGGAATGCAAATAACAGTCAATGTGGAAGAACAGAATTCCAGTTTCTTAAAAAAATTTAACACTCTACTTTTTAAAAAAACATTTATTTTATTATTAGTGTGTGTGTGTGCACATGAAGTGTTTGAAGATTCCAGAAGATGTTGCATACCCTGGAATTGAAGTTATTGGTGTTTTTGAGCTGCCATGTGAGTGCTGGGAACTGAACTCAGGTCCTGTGGAAGAACAGCAAGCTCTCTTAACCACTGAACCATCTCTCTCACCCCTTCTTGTAATTTTGTCCACCCCACTCCTCCCAGAGCTGAGGACCTAATCAAGGGCCTTGTGCTTGCTAGACAAAAGTGCTCTACCATTGAGAAAATCCCCATCCCCGCTCTTAATCAGATGTGCTAGTAATCGCTTTCCTTGGCATGTGCCCAAACAAACTGAAAATATATAGACAACATTAAAAAGACTGAGCATTATTAACATTTACAGTGGCTTTATCAGTAATTGCAACAACTTGGAAGAAACCAAGAGGAAAGGAAACGAATAAGCAACAAACTACTATTCAGTGGTAAATGTGAGCTAGAGAGGGTAAACCTAGCTAGGGAAGGACAGTGAGGAAGCTTACATACACGATGCTAAGTGGAATGAGTTAATTAGAAAAAGATGCACACGGTATGATGCCATTCATAACACCTTCTAGAAAAAGGCCAAGCTACACAAAGAGCAAAAAGACAAGAGACTTCAGGGGGAGGGAGACATGAGTGAGGGGAGCACAGAGGGCTTGTGGGTTAGGAAATTTTCTGTGCAGTTTCTGTGAAATTGCAATAATATTGTAGTGGCAAATACATGACATTCTAGTTGTCAAATCCGATAGAGTGTATGCCACGAGTAAGGTCTAAAGAAAACCACTCATCAATTATAGTATGTGTCACATTGATACACTGTCAAAGCAGGGGGGAAACCATGGCCTCAGGGATGGGAGACATGTGAGAATTCTAGTTTCTACCCCCAGTTTTTGGTCAATACAAAATTGCTCTAAAAATAAGACTGTTATTAAAAAAAAAAAAAAGGCAGCGATGCTGGCCTTGATTCTGTTGCCTCCTTGTTAAACTCATTAATTCTGAGACTCTTAACCCTACTCATAAAGGAACAGTTTGTGTCTGCTCACATAGCCAGCCAAAAGGCAGACTTGGAATTCTGTTTGCATCTCTCAGTTCTGCTGAAGTGTGCGAGGAGTGGGGCATCTGAGGATGGGTGAGCAGATGCAGGAGATATATCCTCCGAAGAAACCACTGGGGCTGGTGGGGCTTGGAGACAGGGTGAGGCTGTGGCGATGGTGAGAGGGTTTAGGAGTTCTTCTCCTTTCTAGAGCACAGAATACAGGTGATAAAGCTCAAAGGAGAGGGAGGAGAGGAGCATGTCAAGCATGTCAAGCGTGCAGAGAGCTGCTGAACGCCACTGCGGTCAGGCCCCGAGAATACAGGTGTTTAAGCAGATGTGGTTCCTCATCAAAGACTACAGCCCGACGACTCTGGTTTTCTTATTTTGAGACAGACTCGCATGTAGTTGAGGCTGGCCTTGAACTCATGTAGCCAAGGATGGCCTTACATTCCTGCTCTTCCTGCTCCTACCCTCCACCCCGCCAATTGCTGGGGTTACAGACACATCAGCCATGCTGCTTCAATATAGTTACTGTGATCTGAGATTGGGGTACACTTTTAGTTCTGTTTCTAGCTGCAGTGCTTCCTGGGTATGGCGTCCTGAATGACTTTCATTATAAAATGGGGATTTAGATATGTTCATTTCTGTTAGACACGAAGACTGAATTAAAGTGCTTCACACACAATCAACATGCAGGCTGGAGCTGTCCATCCTTCCTTTTCCAGTGAGATCAGGAGAAGGTCGAGGCTGTGTGCTTCCGTATTCTAACTGCCACTGCCACCAGCGCGAGGCTTGACATGACGAAAAAGCCGAGCCACAAACTCACCGTGGTGCACACATCTCCCCCATACACACATATGAAAAGTAAATAAACAAATAAATAGAACAGATACCTAAATGTCATTTTTTAAAAAACCCCGAATTACATCGAGGCCTCTGTCTTGACAGATGACCTGGTGACGACAAAGCCCCTCTCTCTGGAGAGCCTTGCTCAGCTACTGCTTCAAAGAGAAAGAATGGCGGTGTGCAGGAGTGCATGTGTGTGTCTGTGCACTGGCATGTGTGTGAATATGTATATTCACATGTGCGTGAGTTTTTAAAGCTATTTTTATTCTCCAAATAATAAGAAGAGGCAGTTAAGGAGCAAAACCTACAAATAAATTCAAGGCACCTAAGAGATTTATGACACACACACACACACGTTTGTACATACACACCATGGATGCGTGCACACACACACTATATGCATGTACTATACATACATGTACCCTATGCATACATGCGCCATATACACATACAACGTACATACATACAGCCTAAATACACATGTACCATTCACACACACACACACACCATAAATAAGTACACACATACATACCACCTATACACACACACTATCTACACATATGGCCACACGCACACACTATACACACATGTACCATGTGTCCACCACATATACACTCCCATACACACATGTACCACACACAAACACACTATGCATATACCATATATACATACCACACACGTACCATGCACACATCATGCATGCCCCACATACATGCGTCATACACATACCTCTCATACATGTATATATGCATACACTATGTGTGTACACCGTGTCCATATATGAACACACGCTTTACACACCCACAGATTCAGCTTATTTTCAAGTGGGTGGCAGCAAGCAGCTATTTATAAAATCTCCCACCCTGGTATGAAGAAGCTCCTCCAGCCAAGTGGCCCTTGGCTCATTTCCTTTTCTCCTGCTCTGTAAGTGGAGGGGGTGTGTACCTGAGCCCAGAGGAAGGGTTTCTAAGAGGCCGGCAGCAGCCATGGACACAGGGGCTGCTCTATGGTGCTGGTAGACTGTGCTGCACTGTGAGCAGAGCGCTGCACAGCGTCTCTCCTGAGAGAACGGCTCCGTTTATGGAGGAAGAGACAGATGAGAGTTCCGTATTTGCTATCTTTGGTGAAACTTTAATGTCAGTTTGATTCGTATGTACTCACTTAGCATATATGTGTATGTGTGCAACTGTGTGGAGGCCAGAGGGAAGCGTTGGGTGATCCCCTCTGTCACCTTTGAGGTAGGATCTCTCTCTGATCCTGGAGCGTATGCTTTTCTGGGCAGGCTGGCATCCACCAAGCCAGCAATCCTCATGCCTCAGTGTTGGGCCTACACAGTGAGATCGCAGTCAGCTTTTTACAGAGGCACTGGGATTTGAACTCGGGTCCTTGTGCAGTTGACCTACTTATGATTCACTCACACTTCTCTCTAGCCCTCAGGTTGATTATTTTGTCAAGAAATAAACAACAGATTCTCTGCATAGCCTAAAGCCTAATGCTGTTATTAATTAACTAACAAATTATTACTATTTTTCCTTTGCTGGGAATCTTCAGTCAATGTTCTGTCTCAGAACTGGGTACTTGAAAAAGCTTTATTCCATCTGTTTTTCTCCTCAAGGGATCTCTGCTCATTACGATCCTTAGATGTCTTATGAATTCTAATCTATAAGCTGCTCAAATCGCCTCAGAGGCAGGCAGGAATAAATCCTTAGCAAATGTAAAAATAGTAGCTTGTCCTCAAGTGGGCAGAGTCTTCAAACCATAAAGATAATTGAATTCCAGTTCACCCCTTGAACCTAGACTCTTCTTTAAATCACAGAGACATTTGTTGTTGGAGCTGGAAGCATTCTCCATCATAGATTTTTCCTTTCTTCAGAGGCCAACTTTGGACACTAAGTAGAGATGTCTTAAAATGATAATTAAGAAACAATTTATTCTTAAGTCTCTTAGAAAAAAAGCTTGTTTTCATATTTATTTAAATGAAAAGAACACAGGGTGGGGGGAAGGTAGAGGAAGAGGGAGGAGGAGGAGAGGGAAAGAAGAGGAGGGAAGGGGAGGGAAAAGGGGAGGGAGAAGTGAAGGTTGGGCAGGGTGTGAGGGGAGGGGAGGGAGGAGGAATGGTTAGTGCTGGGGAACTGTAGCGCTGTGCTCCAGAGGCAGGCTGTGCTCCAGAGGCAGGCTGTGCTGTAGAGGCAGGCTGTGCTGTAGAGGCAGGCT
>NW_026596079.1:39722113-39753158 GCF_907164565.1 Psammomys obesus
CAGGCTGTGCTGTAGAGGCAGGCTGTGCTGTAGAGGCAGGCTGTGCTGTAGAGGCAGGCTGTGCTGTAGAGGCAGGCTGTGCTCCAGAGGCAGGCTTGGGTGTGCATCTTAGCGTTGTGCTTGTTTGTGACAGTGTCTCAGTTTCTGCAACAGAAACACAGGCTCCAGCACTAGTGCTTACCAGAGAGGAGAGCTGAGAAGTGAACATCCTGAGAAGGACTGTCCTTCTCATCAGAGTCCATGGCATGTCCTACGGTAAATGCTCTCTGCCTACACTCATGCTTCCTATTGTGTGTGAATATACATGTAAATTAATTAAGGTTAAATACAACTAAACATTTGGTCTTTCAGTGCCTTAGTCATGTTTGAAAGGAGCAGCCCAGCACTCGACTGGAGGCTGCTGTACGGTGCAATGACAGTGAAGAGCCTCAGCATCACCCAGAGCTCTGGAGCTCTCCTCTGGCGTTCACTCCATGGCATGTGAACACATGCACCCAGTCATCTTCCAACCACGCTCTACCAGACCACACCCGACTGTGCTAACATTCAAAGCACATACCGGGAGATAAATTAAGACACAAACATTATATAAAAACCAGCTAAAATGTCAAGTTTCTCTACCTTGAAGAATAAATTGGGCTTCACACTGCTTTAGCATTGTTCTTGTAGCTTGTAAGAGAAACCCAGGCTACGTGTGGGAAGTGTTTGCAAAAGAGTGACAGCTCAGAGCAGTTTAAAGCGGTACGTGGAGATCAAGCACTTTGAAAGAGAGCCTCCTTCCTTCCTTCCTTCCTTCCTTCCTTCCTTCCTTCCTTCCTTCCTTCCTTCCTTCCTTCCTTCTTTTCTTCTTTTCTTCTTCCCCCATTGCCCTGGAAGATTCTCTAAGACTCAGAAGGCTTTATTACAAGTTATTCTTAACAGACAAAGTGGGATTTAAAGATAACATCTATAACATAACATCAAGGACCATCTACTGAACAATGAATTATTATACTATGATTGATAGACAATCAACCTCGACATTTAAAAATATACATTGTGAGATGATTCAGCTAACAAGCAAAATAATAACAGCAGCGCCTATTTATAGACAATTGAAGTGATGTTGTTTCCTATTTAGATAACAGTAAAGTTCTCCAGTGCCCACCATGTCACAGGCGCTACAAACATGTCTGAACTAGAAATGGTGGGCATAAGATGCAGCATTGTCATGTAGGTGGCAAACTATTAGTGATCGTGGAATCAGCTTGGTGGGTCGTAACCAACACTTGAAAGTTGAAGTGAAGGAGAATGGAAGATAAGCAGAGTATCTTGCATGAATTAGGGAAAAATATATTATAAAATGTTTGCTAAACTCATACATTCACATAGTGAGTTGCAATAAATATTTTTTTCACCATGGACTGCGATGGGAAAAAAATGTTTAAAAGCTAGTGATGTAGAAGAAATTCAGTTATAAGCTGGAGAGTTGGACCCTGTATTGATGAGGAGGACAAACCAATGTATTTTTTATTTTTATACAAGTCATATTTTATCTGGAAAATGTTATATAGAATTATACATGAAACAAAGAATGAAGTATACAGATTTTCCAGCTTCATTTTCGTTCGTGCCCAGGAAGGTAGGCCTGTAGCAGTGCCAGCGTCAGGGTGAGTCCGGAGCACTCCTGTGAGGGCGAGCGTTGTTCTCAGGGCCACGTGGCTGGCAGAGCTGTGGAGCTGCGCTTTGAACTGACTCTGTCTGCAGGGTTAATGGGCGAGAACTGCTCCCTATGCTTTAGACCCCTTTGAAGAAGGCACTTCTCAGCCTCTTGACCATTGCTTGATGATCCTGTTTTCTGCCTACAACCAAGGGAAGTGAGAGAAGAGCTTGATTCCCTTCATCATGGGCTGATCTCAAAATCGCACATGTTACAGCAGAAAGCCCAGGTTCAGACACGAAGACGAGGTTGACTCTGATACAGAGCAGCTGCTGACCATTTGAGCCATGGCTGTCTCTTCCACTCTCTTCTTTTTCTGTCCAGTTAAGGGACAGTGCTCTCAGATCACCCACAGTGTGCTGACACTCTTCTAAGCACTAGCAACGGCCCCTTCCAAACTGAATCCTTAAGAGCTTTCCCACTGTCTTCTCTTAGCACCCCTAGTCTACTAATATTTAACCTGAAGCCTACAAAGGGCCAGTGAGTTACCCAAGATCACAAAACATGGCAAAGATGGAATTCAACCCATAGACACCAGCTCCAGAGTTCTGTAGTAACCCTGACAACAGAGGTTTTCCACGTATCTTAAAGGAGCTCTTAAATTGTTCTAATTCAGTTCTTGGCCATCTCTCTTTTCTTCACATTCTTTCTTCCCTCCCCCCTTCCTTCCGTCTCTCCCTCCCTTGCTCCCTTTCCCCCTCCCTATATTTCCTCTCTCCTCTGCCCCTCTCCATTTTTCCAGTGCTGGGGACTAAACCCCAGGGTCTTGCAAACCTGCAAACACCAGGCTGCACCCTCAGCTGGACCTGGGTATCCCCTGAGTCCCTTCTGAACACTCATGGCAGGACTTTTCTTTTGAGCTGGAACTTTTGTCTTTAGTAGAAATGTCCACTCCACTTAACACTGTCACGCTGTCACTTCCTCCCTTGGAATGAGCAGGCTCTTCTCTCAGAACATCTGCAAAAGCCATCCATTGCCTCCCTCCAGCAAGAGGGGCAGCTTCCCAAGCAGCCTCTTTCTGAACCAATGTCTATGCTTCTTTAGAATCTCGCTGAGGACTAAGGTTTTATCAGTTTAATTCTTCCAGCCTTTTACAAGAATAAATTCATTCTTCTTAAATTCTCAGTCTTTTATCAGAATTTTCTCTAGTTATTTAAAAGTTGGTTCATTATTATTATTTAAATACATGTAATGACTCCCCTCAGCTTCGCCATATTTTTCTTATATTGAGGCTATAAATAGCTGCAAGGGAAAATACATTGAAATCCCAAGTGTAGGTGCTTAGAGAGTCTGGTAGCATTTTAATTTCAGTTCTCTGAAGCCAGTCAGAATCTGAACAAATGCTTGGATTATTATTATTATTTCACATTTACACATATAGGCAGAGTCCTGGAGCTCAGGAGCCATCAGACGTCTTCTTTTGGGCAGGGTCTTTACACACACACACACACACACAGCAGGGAAGAATGAGGAAATCATCTCTTTCCCACTCCTCCAGTTCCAGCCTGATTTAATGCCCTGATACAGCTCCTAAAGAGTTGTTCTCTGGAGACAGAGCAGCTGTTTGCTACCTCGGGACAGCTCACCTGCACACCTTACATTTCAGGTCATTCTTCAAGTCTTGGCTCTTCTTTGACTCCCTCCTCCCTCCACCAAACTCCAGACCCACAGCCTTTATTTTAACGGTATTTTGTTCCCATTCAGATTTTCAACTTGTGACAAGCAGTTAGTGTTTCATCAAGAACAGACACATGTATCTGGGTAAAGGAAAGACAGCTGTCAGTTCAGTGGGAACACTCTCAGAAAGGTACAGAAAGAGCTTCAAATGACAGAGCAGAGGAAACTTCCAAACCAGTATATTCTAAAAATGTCTCCACCAACATTTAACCTTATTGAAATATTATCTTAAGATGGGAGTGGCCAGGGGCTGGGGAGAGACATGGCTCAGTGTTAAAGAATATTTACTGCTCTTGCAAAGGACCTGGGTCTGATTCCCAGCACCCACACCTGATAGCTCACAACCCCTTCTAACTCCAGTTCCAGGGGATCCGACACCCTGCTCTGAGCTCTACACGCACCTGGCTGCACACGATACACATAAACTCACATTATAGGCATAATAAACACGTGCATCAGTAAATCTTTAAAGACTGGGAGTAGCTTAAGAACACCCATGGGCCATGCCGGGAAGTACTTTTAAATGTGCTTTACTGTGTGGCGTAAGGATAAGACAGGAACTCGTAGTGTGGCCAGTGCAGCGCCCTGTGTGAGGTGAGGTTGCTTCAGGAGACATTTTCTTCATTTTGCTTGCAGTGTGGGTGAAGCTGGAGCACACAGGTTGGTTAGGCCTGTGTTCTTCTTCACCTTCTTCAGCCTCCCCTGGCATCCTGGATGGCTTTGTACTCTCTGGGTCTCCCAGGTATTCTGGATTTTTCAGGGTCCGCTCCATCTTCCCTAAAACAGCTTCCTGTCCCTGGCTCATGATTTCTTCTCTTCCTCACTAACTCTTTGCTCCGAGGAATCTGCAAGTTGCCTCTGGCTTCATTCACTGAGGTCTCAGCATGCTTCAGGAGATTCGGAGAGACAGGTCCTAACGTGATCTGACACTGGCTCTCTCCGGTTTGTGGTCTCCATCTTGCCATGAGAATCCCTTAGGCATCCACAGTGATGAGGTGAGTGCAGCCTCAGGGGAAGCACTTCTTCCTTCACAGTCTTTCTGCTCAGCTCAGGTGCTGTTCCAGCTTCCTTGGAAGTTCTAAGACAGCAAGGGCATGCTCTGAGCTCACAGGTCCAGGAGGATGCCAATTTTCAGAAAGCAGTTCTTACTCCGGTTTCACCTTTGAGCCCCTCATGCCTCTGATAGGGGTCTTCAATCCTTGTACCAACTAGCTTGGGTCAAAGTTTATCATTGTAGTGGCTCTGGGACACACATGGCCTCCTGGTAGTTCTACTGCTGGTGTTTTCCTCAGGTCTGATTTTTTATTTCTGCTCACATTTGAGCATGACCTCCTCTATCTTTGTCTCTCCTGGCATATTTCTGGACATCTTTCCAGTGAATTAAGGTAGACTCTGAAATAAAGCAATGTACCTTTATGTAAGCGGGAGATCAGATAAAGTACTCTTAGCAGTGGCTTTTCATTTCCTTTACCAAGAATTTGTTGTTGGGTGGACTGAGTTTTGGAAATAAGAAAAAGATAGAAAAGAGAGATTGGCTATGTGTGTGCCCTTCACTGTACTGAGGAAAAAGGGAGAAAATTGGCCAACCACCGAAAATCATAACAAGAAAATAAAACATTCAACATCCTTATATTTTTGTTTGTTTGTTTATATTGTTCATTTGTTTATTTTGTTTGTTTGTGTTTTGAGACAGGGTTTTATTAACTGTGTGGCCCTTTTTGGTTGTGGGTGGGATCCCCTCATTACCCACAGGCTCTCACAGTCACCCAGGACAGTCTGAGGCACGGATGTTTACTTTCTTCCAGGCTAGCATGGGGTGTGCTTCTCTGACTTGTGGTTCTTCTCTTGGTGGCTGGGATGTGATGACTATCCCATGGCTGCTGTTCACATGCGGGGAACTCAGTGAGGAGTAGCCAACCCCACATTTCCACATCCACCACCCACTTTTAAGGGGATGTCATTATACATCCCCTTAAATCGTACCGACTGGTCTTGGGTAGGCTCTGACACAGTGCTAACTAAGTTGGGAGAAGTTTGTGGAATTGGTTAGTAACTAATGTGGTTAAACCACCAAGATGTGTCCAGGTGTTACTCTGGTTGAATCTAGGGGATCAGGTGCCTTTCAACTCAAGGCATCTAAGCCCATTGTTGCCATGGAGGACAATCCAGATCACAGGATGCCAGGTAGTGAAATTGCTGAGCTAGCCCATGAGTGTGGTCCTGATGACAGTCTGTTTCATACAAACTGTGAGCTCTGGGCAGAGCCTTGGGTGATGCACATTTCTCTTGTGAGCAGCCATTGTTGTTGGTGTTGTTTTGTTTTTTCCTGGAAGCGATTTTAATATGAAAGCTGATCTAGTTATGAATTACCATGGAAGAACATAAGTGTCAATTTGGGACAGTAAAGCAAAGGCCAGTAGAGTCCCTGAGCAGGGATTTTTGTCTGCGAGGTTCTCAAATGTCTGCAAATTTTAAACTCAATGACCTAGGACCACGGCGGGGAAATAAGGTGCCTTATCTAGACATGTGTTGTGCACATTGAAATCATAGGACATTAAAAATTACTTTATTGATACGAGAGGCTTTTAATTCTAAAGCACTCTGAGTTCCAGTCAGCATTCTGCAGTTTTTCTTTTAAGGAAGAAGAAAACCCTGTGTCTCAGATAAAGAAGGAGGTAAACTGAAGCAGAGCTCTTTAGTTTGTCCTCAAATGGTCAGGCTGAGAATTCTCATCTTCTAAGTTGTTGGCTGAAGGCAGTAACCTTTTGGGAATGCTCAGGGTGATGGCAAGAACATTCTCACCAATATAATATATGCTAGTTGTAAAAGGGAAAAGTGGAAAAAATAAAACAGAAGTCCTTTAATTCCTGCGCCTAGGTAACAACTGTCAATATTTTGACATACTCTGTGAACGATAATATATAGCATATACATACTTACTTGTCTATGTCATGCTAAATACATTCAACATCCATGAACTATAGTTGAGTAGCTTTATTTAAAAACCCTATACAGTTATGCAGTTAGTGTATGTTTTAAATGTTTAATTATTATGTGTGCACATACCTGTGGATGCCTGTTGTCCGTGTCTGGCGTCGTTCTTGCTTCCCATCTTCTGTTCTCAGACAGTGTCTTTCCCTAACCTGGAGCGATTCTACTTGACTGTCATCTGCTCCACCCCACCGGGTTGCACTCACGCCCGCACCCGGCTTGTATGTGTGTGCTGGGGAACTGGACTCAGAGTCTCATACTTACGCATTCTGCCCAGGGAGCCATTTCCCAAGCACGTAGCGAAGCGCCCTTCCGGACCTAAGCTAACAGTGCTTCCCACTGCGCATGTCAGAGGCTTGAGTCCGGGGACTCCCGCTCATCCCCATTGCCTTTGTGCTAGGTATTTAACTTCTCCGGGTCACCCCTGTTCCCTGATAAGTAGACAATAACAGTTCTATAGGATCATGGTGAAGAGTAAATGAGTACACACATTTATGAATTTGCTTAAAATACAGCCTGGCACGTAGCGATTGCTGTGTAACACTCTGCCCTTGCTGATGCTCACACAGTTCTCCAGGCGTGCTAGCCGTCATTTGTTTACACGGCCAAGGGTTCAGTGCGCCCTACTTTGAGGATTAGAAGTGATATGAGTCTGCGCGCACTTTTTTGTATGCCCATTAAAATTATTTCGTTAAGTTACATGCTAGGAGGTAAAGTTCCAAGACCGACATGTAGACTTCTCGACGGCGTTCGTCTCTGTGGGGCACTTCTGTCCTGTGAAAGTCTGCAGCGGCCCACACCTCCACGGGCAGCGGGTGTCTATTTCTTACCCTCCACGCCTCGCAGCCACGCTAGTCTCCTGTGTTGTTTGATTCTCATTCTTCAGTGGTAAGCTAGACGGATATTTTCCATGTGTTTATTTGAAGTTTATGCTCATTCATAAACTATCACTCCCTGATCTTTACCTATTTTCTCATTTCTCTTTTAAAGCACCATTAGGTGGTTTCCAAATATCAAGCACATTGATATTTAATAGCGCTGAAGAGCTGCGCAAGGCAGAGCGTGGCCTCGGGTGAGGTGGTTCTCACGCGAGCCTGTGGCTGTCTCTGACCTTCTATCAGAGGCCTGCTGTTATTCTGTGGGAGAGCTATGTTTGTGGATCGACAGCGCGAGCTGCACATGCAAATCACACGTGCAGTCAGTTAAGGAGGGGATGGTGCGCGGCACTGCAGAGGCTGCACACCCAGTCAGCACGCCCCCTTGGTAACTGGAACAGTCTCTTCAGATTGGTAGGCTTTGGGGGATGGGATTTCATTCGCGGCAATTTTCATCTTACAGTTGAGCTAAATATTGTGACTGCCGGGGAGATACGGAGCTACCTGATGAGAAGTTGTCAGGAGTCCCCTGTACAGATGGAGGAAGACTGATTTTTCAAAGCAAAATTGAGCAAGAGGGAGCACTCAGGGACCCAGGGCTCCTTAGTTCGGGTTCTCTCCACTGGGCTGGGGGACCCCTGCCTGTGCCGTGTGCTGGCGCTGGGTGGAGCATCCAGCCGAAGCATGAGCTTTTCTGAGGAAATCTTGCTGTTTACATCAGGGTAAGGCACAAGAAAAACAATGTGCTTTTAAACTAGCACAACACGTGAGCTGGGGGGTGATGGAGGCAATGCATTCTGATTTGGAAATTGTAACTAAATGGAAGGAGACATGGTTGTGTTTGGTTAATATTCATTATTAAAGAAGCATCTCTCCACGGCCAGGCTCGCCTTCTGAAGCAGTCCTTGGAGCTCCTCCAGCAGAGCCCAATTTACAGAGAAGTAAAGGTTCTGGAGTAAGACTTTTTTTTTTTACTATTTTTTTTCTTCTTTAGAAAGACTAGATACTTTTAAGATTTTTCCAGCTCCAAGATTTTTAAGTATATGATTTTTGCTTTTTAAATTTTTTTATTTATTACAGTTTATTCACTTTGTGTCCCAGCTGTAGGCCCCTCCCTCGTCTCTTCCCAATTCCACCCACCCTCCCTCTTCTCCCCCTATGCCCTTTCCCTAGTCCACTGATAGGGGAGGTCCTCCTCCCCCCTTCTATCTGACCCTAGTCTATCAGGTCTCATCAGGACTGGCTGCATTGTCTTCCTCTGTGGACTGGCAAGGCTGCTCCCCCTTCAGGGGGAGGTGTTCAAAGAGCCAGCCACTGAGTTCATGTCAGAGACAGTCCCTGTTCCCCTTACTTGGGAACTCACTTTGATATGAGCTGCCATGAGCTACATCTGTGCAGGGCTTCCAGGTTATCTCCATGAATGGTTCTTGGATGGAGTGTCAGTCTCACAAAGGACCCCTGTGCTGAGAATTTTTGGTTCTGTTGCTCTCCTTGTGAGTTTTGCTTTTGAATTTGCTTGTTTGTTTGTTAGTTTGTGCTTTAACTTGAACCCACTTGTCTAACGTAGCCACATTTACAGAAATGGAAATTAGAATTATAGTCCTAGGGACAGAGAGGGGAGGCATTGCTTAGTGGACACAGGCATTTGGATTTGTAGTAAGAGGAAGCTCTGGAGATGCTTGGCAGGAAGTTAACATATTGAATATTTCTAGGCTGCACACTCAAGGATAGTTAGGACAGCAGGGAAGATGGTCAGTTGGTACTGGCACTTGCTGCCAGGCGTGAGGACATGAGTTCAATTCCCAGAACCCATGTGGTGGAAGAACTGACTCCTGCAAGTTGTGTTCTGACCTTCCACATTCATACATTCTGTGGAACATGTACATACACATACAGTTTGTGTACATACACATGTGCATGCATGCACTCACAGAAATGTAAAAAATAGGTAAGACAGTACATTTTATGTTGTGTTTTTTTTTTTACACAATAAAAACAAAACAAAATAGTAAACTCGCGTGCTTACCATGAGTTACCCTGGGCCAGATAGCATAGGTGATACCCAAGTCAAAGGCAATCCTTGCTTTTTGTTGGCTCACAGTCCAGTTCTGTCACAGTGGACACTGAGTAGGAGCCAAAGACCGCATACTAGCCAGCTGTGTGGTCCTGGTAGACCCACGGCCCTGCCCATTACCCCTTCTGCATCGACAAATAGCCTTCAGCCTTGATAAGACAGCAGGGATGTGATAATGCTTTTGTTAAGGCAGCCACCAGCAGAAGCCTTGCACAGAGGAGGGCTACTGACCCTTCACCCAGTAAAGGAGACACCAACTTGCCAGTCAGTGGACCCAGCGTCCAGTGATGGCTCCTCTTACAAATAAGTCTATGTCCCACTGTCCCACCTAGTTTTTTTGTTTTGTTTTGTTTTATTTTTTTTTTTCAAAATCCAAACTGTAAATTTAACTATGAACCAATATTCTTTATATGATACACTGGGAGAAGAAAAGGAGAAATGATTCCTAGTATTTGTTTCCAGTATTAGGAATCAAACAAGGGTCTTGCTAGTGCTGTACCAAACCTATTACCTCAACCAGAGAAAAATGATATCCATCTATAAATATGTATGTTCTGTAAAAGGAAGAAAACACTGTAGTTGATACAGTTTCTACTGTAATAGATGAAAAGGTCATAATGGATATAGGATGATATATAGATAAAAACGGGGTGTATATCAGGGACCATGTCATTCATACATATATACATATATATATATGTATGGGAAATATATATATATATATAGTGTTTGTGTGTGTGTGTATGTGTGTGCACATGTGTGTATGTTTCATTTTTTCCTTACTCATTCCCTTGTTTCGGTTCTTTCCAACTAGAAACTTGGTTGGCAAGGCTCTTTTCTTTTTCTGGTAGATTCATACAGTTCTTCATTACTGAAGAGTCTGTGCATTTAGTCACCCTATTTTATTGGTCTATTAAAATAGTCTAGTGACTTTACCACTACATATGGAAGAAATACACAGCAGCCTAGGAATTCTCTGCATTCCAGATATTCTTTTCTGTGCCTTTTCTTAAGAAAAGAATCTTTTCTTAAGAACCACAACTATTCACCCACACAATGAACCCTCTCTTTTTGACTAGTCACCCCACGACAGGGAGCCCTCTCTTTGTCATTTGCCTTGGAGGCTTGGAGCACTGAATATCACCAGGTAACTGTCGCAAATTTTACCTCAGTGGAGCCATCATGTGCAAATAGTTTCCCCTAGGAATGGCTAACTCTGTCACAACATGGGCAGATAAAGAGGTTGATTTGAGTGGTGTGTTATTAGCTGCACTATTACAAGCAGATATTCCAACTTTAACCCTTGTCCCTCAGAGATGGCACTTGACATGAGTTCTTAATTCAAAGCATACACTGTATACATAGCACCACAGTGAGTCACAAGGTGCGGTCCCCCAGCTGACAGTGTAGCTTAGCCTTCAGTCAGTGACTCCGCCATGCTGACAGTTTCTTTTGGAAGGTGGACTCTGCAGCAAGATCAGAGAATTACATGAGTGCTGTGTGTCCTTTGCTGTAAGATTGTTGTGAGATGTGCTGGGACAAATACCTTGATGGTAAATTTCAGTAAATGAACGAGTGGTGCTTACAAAATGCTAATCCCATCCAAAAGAAGCAACTATTTCAGGGAGGATGAAATGTTGTTCCATGCCTGATGGAATAGATGCCATCCTGGTACACCTGGGGTTCTTGTTAGCGTCCACTGTTGGCAGGTTCACCACTCCCCAATGATGATGGTTCAATGAGCTTTGGTGAATCTACACAAAGACCCCATGATGGTTGCCATAACTACTCTGAAGAGAAGTTCATGCATGGAGAAGGCAGCTAGAGTCTGTCCTAATTAGGGTTACTAATGCTGTGATGAAACACCATGACCAAAGGCAAGCTGACATTTTAGACCTGACTTGAAAGAGAGCAGTGTGAGGACTAGATAGAGGCCACTGCACCTGGAGCCTCTGGCCAGAAAGCTTGACTCAGGTCTTCAAATGACGGTCGGTTAGTTTATAGTTTTAGATTACAGCTCATCAGATGCCCGTGGAGTTTTGCTTTCACAAGGGCTTAAGAACTAGTTTTGAAGAGGAAAAATTAGCCGCAGAGAAAATTAACAACAAAAGCAGGCTGGTTTTGCTTCAAAATCTAGTCTAGTAAGTTACGTGTCTTACCCAGGGATGGCCTTGGCTTGTTATTGTGTGTACACGAGAAGAGAGCAACAATGCCTTTGGGAATCGCAGGCATATCTATTGAAAAAGACTGAAGGCCAGAGAGTTCCGAGCAACCACGGATACGTTTTCTTAGACCTTTTCCTTGCTAACTTTTTAAAAAAGTATTGATAATAAAAATTTATTGAGAATATTTGGACTAATCTTTCTTCAGTGATAATTGTTTCTACATCACTTACCTGACATTCCCTTAAACTTCTTAGAAAACAGACTTTTTCATGTTTTTAGGGTCCTTGAAGATTATCTTTTTGGTCTCTGTTTATAAGACAGAGCTATGGCTCCCATTACAAATAAAATACATAAGAAATTATTTTAAGGCAAATACATTTGTAACCACCAGCCAAACCAAGAAATAGTTCCTTCCATGTACCCATTTCTGTCACAACATCCTCCTTCCTCCATAAATGAACGCTATGTGTGTTTTTATAAATATCACCCAAATATGTATGTATTGCTGAATTTTTAAAAAATACTCTTTTAATCTATATGCTCTCGTAGACTCTCTTTCTTCTTTATAGTTGGTGGATAGTCTGGGGTCTATTCCATGGTGTTTCCCGTAGTATGAACTATACTGGCAGTGACCTCGCTGGTCATAGTAGTGTTCCTCTGTCCTTCAGGCCTCCTAAAGTGGCCTCGATGGACTTAGGAGTTTGACCTGAATTAGATACGTACATCCTTTGGCAAGATTGGAGGAGCATTTTCCCTTGGGAAGTATAGAATATCCATGTTGCCCATCATTTAACAACTGCTAATGTTCAAGCTTAGAATAATTTATGTTAATTTTTTCTAATCCTGACATTTTTATAGTCATGTCAGTCATACTACTTTAAAGAGTTATTTCTTCTTTTCTATTTTTTGCTTACCCACGAGAGACAGAATGAAGATCTCATTAGTCTTTACTAAGTTTAAAAATCACAGACTAGCTTTTTTTTTTGTTTTTTAATTTCCCCAACATGCATATCTACACAGAGACTTTCCTGCATGCTTCATGGGCTCCCTTGAATTGCAATGATCTTTTTGAGAATACGACAGACTGCAATTTTGACCAGTGGAAAGGAAACCTCTTAATGTTGACTCCTGGATACTTTGCTTGGATATTATCCCTGTATGTCTTCTGTGGATATGAAGTTCCTTGAGCTGAAAAGACAACAACTTTTAATGTAGATCAAGCTGCTCATTGCTGACCTTAGCCGATAGGCAGGGAACACCCTCCACCGACAGGGAGTGAGAGGTTTCTGTTTACAAATGCTGCTGCTTTGTGTATAGAGACAGAACACCCGCTTCCTGGTGGGCTATTCTCTGAAATGAGATTGCTTCCCCAGTGCTGTCCGCCTCTTCCGGAAAGAGCTGATATTAATAGTTTTCTTTAGAATGACATATTCTTCTACGAAGCAGGAAACCTTGTCTCGTCAAATATCTGGGATAAGATTGTGAACATTAGAACACCAGTTTCCCCCTGAATTTACCATGCAAACCAGTAGATACTACAAGGCAACCTTTAGGAAAAGCTAATACAGCTTTTTCACTGTGTGACTGTCTCAGGCTCCTTTGTGTTGTGGAGAAAGACCTGAATTTGAAGTGCACGGTGCCTTGGATATGTCATTTGGATATGTCGTTTCCCGTCATCTGAGGAAGCTGATTGCATCTGCTCCCAGTAGCCTGCTGCTCCTTTAACTCAAACGTTATTTTCTGTCTTGGACAATTTTGAGCCTTTTAACTCTCTCCTTTTTGTTTCTGTGACAGCATCTTTTCGGCATTTGTACTATGAAAAGGGTTATGATGCAAAGTTGACAGAAGTAACACTCGACCCAGCACACAAAACAGAAAATCCACAAAAGAAAGCTTGTTTTCTCTTGTTCAAAAGTCATTTTGAATAACTTGTGACATCATTGTCTGGGACAATTGCTTTTGCTCTATGTAGCTGATGCTATGGGCTTGTCATATGGATTTGCCCTTCTCCATGTTCTTGGGGTAGGAAGCCCTATGAAAAAAATGGATGACTCTATGCCTTACCTCCAAGGCCTCTGCAGTCATATTGCTGCCTTAACAGCCTTTAACAGGGTTGGGACCATAACTCAGTCAGCAAAGTGCTTACCCTGCAAGCAGAGGACCTGAGTTCTGTACCCAAATTACACACACGCGCATGTACACACACACACACACACACACACACACACACACACACACACACTCACCATGGCTGATATCTCAGCTCTAGAGAGGAGGACACAGTGGCTAGCTAGTCCAACTAAATGAGCAAGAGAGAGACTCTATTTCCACACAAAGCTGTACATGTGTACTCAACCCCTACACAAACACACACACACACAGTCACACACACAGACAAACACATGTACAAACAAATGCAGGCACGCAGGAACTCACACATAAACAACAAAACTCCCTATTGTCTACGGGTAAAGTATGAACTTCCTGTGGCTCTGTTTCCTCTGCAGACTCGTATGTCTTATTTTTTCTATTTATTTCTTAGGAAATCATCTTTTATGGGCAGTAATAGTATGTTTTGAGCTTCCCCTACATAGTCCATGCTTTTCCCTTCAGATCTTTGCTCACCCACTTCCTTCTAACTGGAATGATCCTGCCTCTTTTTTCCACATATGAATTTGTTCTTTGAAGACCAAATGAAACACTTTTCCTCCACAAAGCCTCTCCTGGTTCTTCCAAAGGATGTCTTTATCACTTCTTTGTTTTATTGTATTTCCTGGTTCATAGTGACTGCCTTTCATTTTTTGATTTGTTACCCTATCAAGATGTATCAACAGGATGACTGCACAATATTTCTTTTTTTCCAGGACAGTCCCAGTTTATATGTGTTGTCACAGGATCCCGTGTGATAAGAAATTGAACGGTCACCTTTAGGGCAAATGAATGGAGGGATAGGTTAGGTCGTGTTAGGGCTCGGAGCAGCGTCATGTTCACATGTGGACCACTTGTCACTTGACACAGGAGTGACATATCTCACAGGAGGTGGACAGGGAGCTGGAGAAAAGAGGTGGCCTGAATCTGCGCTGGCACACTTTGGCTTCCTCCTTTGTGCTGCTTCTTCTCAGAGATGTCTTGCTAATGACACTCCCTGCTTAGACACTCTTATTTTCCCACCAGAAAGTTGGGTTCTCTGGGGGTTTAATAACAATTTTTCCTAACTGGAGGCCTGTGGGCATTGTTTCCCCCTGAGAGCTTCAAAGGAGACTACTTGGTTTTATGCAAAAATATTTAGTATCCATGTGAAAGAAAAGCTATTATTTGAGTCAATTTCTTTGTATTTTAAAAGTTCACGTACGGAGACATTGACAGAATGATTGACAGTTCCTACATTTTGCTCTAGTTGCTATTGGTTCCTTCCACATACATACATACACCCCCCACATATATACATACATACATACGTACATACATACATAGATTTAAGCTTGCATTTAGGTAAAGTTACCAATAAATTTTCACATTCTGCTCTAACATCTCTTGAGTAGAGTTTACAAACAGCTTTATACTTCACCCTATTACTACAGACTTCCCCCAATTTTCCTCAAAACAAAGCCAGGCAAAACCACAATAGCATTATTGTTATATAAGAAGTAAGCAGTAATTTCACAAAACCATTGGAAATATTAAAATTTCTCCAAACTGTTTTTGGATCTGGATTTTATTAGATCCATTCGGTCTCTTTAAGTTCTTTCTTATTTAAAACATTTTCAAATTACATCTGTCTGTCTGTCTATCTATCTATCTATCTATCTATCTATCTATCTATCTATCTACCTACCTACCTACCTATCTACCCTCTGTCATCTAGTGTGTATGTGTGTACATGCACACACACATGCCAGTGAAGGGCAGAGGATAACTTATGAGAGTTGGTTCTCTTCTTTCACCGTGTGGGTCCCAGCGGTTGAACTCAGGTCACCAGGCATGTGAGCAAACGCGTTTACCTTTTAGAATCACCTCATCTGCCATCTTTTAGGTCTTTCAATGCAGCGTGCCTTCTGCCTGTTTTCAGTTTTGTGAATGAGTTGGGGATGGAGACAGGACCATGGTGTTCTTGCTCATCCAAGAAGTTTGCATTTCTCCCTTTGCTTCTCACCCCTTTCCTCTGCTCTGGAGAGAGCTGACCTTTACCAGCTTTTTCTCCTAGGGTTTGTGTCCAGTAAAGATCCTGAAAAAAGACTTTGTGGACTAGGAATGTTTATCAGACAATGATCCTGGGCTCCAAACAGACCAAAGTTCTTTCCTGTGCCTCTCCCCAACCCAGGAACTTGAGACTTGAGGAGCTTGGAAGAAAGTGGAAAAGTGGAAGGGGCTTCTAAAATTCACTGTTGTGGGCCACAGGTGGGGTTCTTTCAGTCTTCTAATGCCAGTCAAAATTAGATTCTCTTGTTTCTTTTACAGGGCCATTCCTAAATGTGACTTTTTCCCTTGGGATATCTAGGCCTCAGGGACTTCCCACAAAAAATCCTTTTTCTTCAAGGAGAAATAACAGCCACAGGAGGATATCTGAAGAGAATTTTAGCAGATCAGAGCACTGGGATCCGAATCAGTATATTTCTGATGGGGCAATGTTTATAAAAAATGTATAATGTATTAATGTATTAATAAAAATAAAAAATGTATTAATGGTGATATCAGGTATTTAGTCTAGGGCAATAGCCTTAAGCCACACCTGGCAGCCCAAGAAAATGCTCAATCTGGTGGCAATATGCCTGGCTGCTTGCTCTGCAAAGGCTCCTAGTCAAATGAATAAATGTGGGTGGCATGGCGGTCTTTTGCTCACAGAGAAGTATTAGGAGAACCTGGACTGTTATGCACAAGGGGTTATCCCTTCAAGGGAAGGAAGGCGACACCTGTTATTAAGTCTGCTTCATAATTGTTGTGGAACACATGAGGATCATGGGACATAGATAAGACACACCTGATCTAAAGTGACGGTGACTGAATGGAGAGTGGGGGACTGGGTTGCTCAGTGGGCACGAGCTATAGGATTTCCTTACTGAAAGCAGCTGCAGAAGCATCACATGATGTGCAAGTTTTGGTGTGATGAAGAGGCAGGAAGAGGACGAGCTGACTCCATCAAAGGATCATACCTTGGTTGTGTCCTGGTAAGTGCTCAGGGCTCATGGGAGAGCCAGCTTGATATTATGAAATAGCTGATTAGTTAGTGTTTTTTGAGGTTGATAAAGTTCTGACTGAATACCTTTGATATGGTATTTCCTGAGGGAATTGGAGGCAAGTGAACTATTCATGAAAGAGTGTTTACAGTTTACAACTGAGAGATTGCCTGACTCGGAGTGACACACGATGAACTTTTTATATATGTCTGAGAGACATTCAACTTTGTATGGTTTGAAAATACGTAATTTCTGGCCTTTTCAGAGGATGGGTTTTTTTCATTTTGTTTTTAAGAATTAAATCTTACAATGAAAATGCCTCATTCTGTTTCCTTCCCGTTCAGTTTCCCATGAGATCCAGAAGTCAACATCTGGCACTTGTTCTTCTTTATAAGGACTCAGCAGCAGTTAGACTTAGGCTTGATGTGACAAAATATCTAGTTGAAATGTTCTCATCTTGAGCTGGGTCAGCAGCTGAACAGGACAGTGCAGTGGGGAGAGCCCTGGATAATGTTACAAAGGCCATTTAGGAAAGTGCCTTTTATGGCTGGCCGAGAGTTCTTGGGATGCATGGAATAGTCCATCTGTACAGCATCGTCCAAAGCTGAGGTGGGAATGTGTCAGGGACTTAGTTAGGCATCAGGCCAAGCAAGTGCATAGAGCTTCTGTTCTTTGTCAGGCGGGAAGCATGTTGGCTGACAATGGCAGAACCTCTGTGCTTCACTTTTCATTGTCTAATCCTTGGACTCTGAATGTGAAAGTCTCTTTCCCAGTTTGAGAGTCACATATTTTGAGAGCTGAAAGGGACCTTGATAACCTTAATCCGAACTCCTAGGGGAAAAATGTCACCTGCAAAGAGAGTTTAAGGAACATGGTCATGGTCCTCTGGCTGACTAGTTAGTGAACTCTGCCCCAGCCGAACTCCTGTGGAGACTGATCAGGTCTTGAGCCTTTGTCTTCCTTTCTGCTGTTTGCCAAAAGTTAGAGTCTTCCTTCACCTCACACAGCCTCTCAGAAATAACCCGACTCACTGGGAAGATGACAACAAGTGCTTCTCTACCGAAACTTACTTTTGTTTTTTTTTTTTTTTCCAGATGGGTTTTCATTCTAACCCAGCATGACTTCCCCACTATTCTGAGAGCCTTTCACAGCCCAGCATGGCATCTCTCTAATGGCCTTGCTCCTAGTTGGACATCAGTATAATGGTTCCAGCAAAACCCCATACTCTGTAGCAAGCATCACCTCTAAATTCAAGAAATAACAGGTGCTGGGGCCTGCTGCCAGTTTGTTGAAAGCTGCTGATGATCCAAGCTCCTTCGGAAGTAGTTATGTGTTCAAGTAAAAGTTTGAAAAGGGTTCTTGAGTCTTCAAATTACAAGACTCCTACTTTCCTGGCTGTCCACAGGTCTTGGTGGCCACTGGATGGAATGAGTGATGTCTGGGGCAGCAGCCCAGTCAAGGGAAGGAAAGGGAGATTTAAAAGGAGGTGTAAGTGAGAGGAGGGATGGGCTTGTGACCCATTCACCATCTTGGATTTGTAGAAAAGGATTCAGGAACCATGCCATCTGCGGGGTCCTGACATTCTTTCCATCCTTCTGTTCCACAGAGTCATCACTCCGCTTGGGATGTGTGAGGGTAGTAAGCACAAATCCAGATTTTCATGTTGTTTATGATCGGAGATGCTAAGGGCCTGGCTTGCAAATCAAAAGTCTTTTCTTTGTGCCTGATTAGAACTTGTTTTTGAGGTGGTGGTCACTGGACTTCCAGAAAAAGGGAAGACATTGAGTAAGGGGGTATAGCAGTCACTTTTCTTACTCCTGTGATTAAAATGCTTTGCAGAAGTTTCTTTTGTTTCATGCTCCAGGTTATAGTTTATCATGGTGAGGAGTCTTGGTGACAAGAGCTTGAGGCAGCTGCCCTCTGTGTATCTGTAGAGGGAGATGAATGTCTGTGTTCAGTTTACTTTAATCATTTTATTCAGTTCGGGATCCCAGCCCACAGAACAGCGAAGCCTGCAGTGGCTAGGCCTTTTCATCTTAATTAGCCTCACAACTCTGCACAGACATGCTCACAGTCTAACCTAACCTAGATAGTCCTGCACAGATATGTCCATAGTATAACCTAATCTAAACAGCCCCTCACAGACATGCGCCTGTCTCCTCAGTGATTCTAGATTCTGTCAAATCAATAACCATGGAGTGTGTTGAGGGGGTGGGGCCATCAAGCAAGGAATGAACAACAATTTCTGGGTTAGTTCCTTCTCTGTTACTGTGCTAAAATATCCCGATAGAAGTGACGTAAGGAACTAAGGGGTTGTTTTCACTTCCAGAGGGTCACTCCAGTGGGGAAGGCATGGCAACGGGCAGGGACAGCACAGTGGTGGATGCAGGAAGCGGGTTGATTACATCTCATCCGCACACAGAAAGCAGAGAGAGAACAGGAAGTGGGGCAAGGCTGTAAACCCTCCAATTGTGCTCCTGTGACAGCCTTCCTCCTGCAAGGCTCCACTTCCTGAAGGTTCCGTAGTGGCACCAAATAGTACCGCCAGCTGGTGATCAAATATGCAAATACAGGAGCCCATGGAAGACATTTCTTATTCAGATCTCTGTACTAGGTCATACAGAATGCCCCTCCACTGGTTAGGGTTCAGTGAGAGAAAACCAGGGCCACTTATTGCGATGTGTCCTCGCCAGTGTTTCTGAAAGCAGCAAGTGGGCACTGCCATGCAAGCGGTGTGCACTGAGCAATGGCTGACTGAGCTCCATCACACCAACGATGAGCCGTGTACGCTGAACACACTGAGTGAGCGGGGGGGGGGGGGGAATACACATTCCAGTCGGTTTCCTCGGGTCTTTGGAATAAGCACTCAAACGTTTCTTCTTGTGTAGCTGAACTTAATTCTGTCCCCAAATGATCCCGAGTATTGGAGTTTCAGCAGGATGTACCCACACCACCTTTTCTACCCCTATAAATAGTCTCCTTCGTTAAAGCATCATCTCCTTCCTGCTGGGACTCTGAGCAAAGATACCACCTAATCCCATGTGTTTGTCACATGTATAAGGAAACTGAGTCACAGAGAAGACAAATGGCCTTTGTCTCTGTCTCTCTGTCTGCCTTTCTTTTCTTTCACTGTCTTTGTCTGCATGTCTCTCCTCTCTCTCTGTCTCTCTCTGACTGTATTTGTCTTTCTGTCTCTGTCTTTCTCTCACTTCTTGAAACATGCCATCTTTTCATAGCCCTGGCTGTGAAACTCACTATGTAAACCAGTCTCAACTCATAGAGATCTACCTGCCTCTGCCCAATTCCTTCTCATGTTCAAAAAATGGTTGAATATTCACAGTCTGAGATCTTGAGGTCATGAAATGCTTAACCAAAGATTAGGTATCTCACAGATTAGTTATCTCCATTCTAAGATAATGAAATACTTTTGAGGAAACTTTTTTAATATAAAAAAAAGCAACCCAAAACTATATTTAGGAGCTGGAGAGATGGATCAGTGGTTAAAAGCACTGACTGCTCTTTCAGAATACCTGGGTTCCATTCCCAGAACCCACATGGTGCCACACAATCTTCTGTAACTCCAGTTCCAGGGAACCCAACCCCTTCTTTTGGCCCATGAAGGTACCAGGTATGCATTGCTAAACAGACACATATGCAGGAAAAACACCCATACACATAAAATAAAAACAATAAAAAATTAAAAGCTGTCTTAAAGTACTTTAATAGGACAGAAAAAAAAAAGTCTGGAAAGAAGACACTCAGCTAGGCGTGGTGCATACCAGCATTCAGGATATCGGCAATCAGGAGGCTGAGGCAGTAGGATTGCTGTGAGTTCAATTCTGCATGACCTAAATAGTTAGGTTTTGTCTTAAAAGAGAGAGAGGAGAAGAAAAAAAGAAGAGGAGTGAGACACTGCATTGTTTTCTTTGAAAAACCATTTTGAATCTATATTTCATTGATTCTAAGAAATTTTCATCTGTCTCTCATCACACTATGTAGCCCACCCAGACTGACTTTAAGCTGGCAATTCCGGCCCCACCTTCAAAAAGCTGGTGTTACAGATATGTGCCAGCAAACTTCCTCACTTATGATGTTGTCTTTTATTTCTAGAATTTCTGTTTGATTCTTTTCTAGTTCCCAGTACCCACTGGAATGCTTTAAACACACTCAAACACACTCACACATATGCACCCGCTGACAAACACAATCTCACACACACATAAACATACATAAACAGACACACACTCGCACTTGCTTACATTTTATCCTCCTTTCCTTTGAGTCTTTAACATATGTTGATAGTGTTTTTGAAACCCCCATCTCTTCTGGCAGGTCATCTCCACCTAGCTGTGTTGTTTGCTTTATCTTGACAGTGATTGGCTTTTCTTCTCTCTGTTCTTTCAAGCGTCTTGTGATTTTCATCGAGGGTGGGACAGTGCTTGCAGAGAGCAGTGGATAATGCCATGCACTATTCTGTTGGGCTGCTGATGTGAAGGCCAAAGCAGTCTCACTTAAGTTTACCAACATTAGTAGTTAGTGATGAGCTTGGATGAAATTGGAGTCATGACTGTTGTAATTACTGCCTCCAAAGTTCTCCGGTGGAAACTTTGCAGTGATCGGGCCCAGTGGACTAATATTCTATGACTATGTCTCATCACTGGCTTCCAGATGACTGTGTACCTACTCTGCAGGGGGAGAAGCTGTGGTGATGATGGTGGTGGTGAGTCCTCAGTTCTCTTGGCTCAGCCTGGTTCACAGGCAGCGTCCTGTGTCTGAGCTTTGAGACTGGGAGGGCTTCATCCGTGTTTAAACAGTGGGTCTCTGCCTTGTTTCTATGGGTATTTTCAGTAGAGTTGCGTGGGTCTTCCCTCTGTGGCTTTTTCTTTGTGTGAGCGCGCAGACACTGGAAAGTTTCTTGTTCTTCCTTTGGGCAGATGACAAGCTTTTTCTTTGGTCCATTCCCAAGGATATTCCCTGCAGACATTGGGGCTGAGGAGGTGTTTATAAGCTGTGGCTCACATGAAATATAGTTCTGGGAAAAGATGGGATTTCTTTCCTGTTTCTAACCACAGGGAGACTCTGCTTTGCCCTCGGTCTTTCTCATGAGGACTGTTGCAGTTCTGTGGGGAAGAGTGTGATAGGAGTTTACAGAGTCACGGTTGTGGAGCTCTCAGGGATTCTGTGCTGCAAAGGAGCCCACAATTGTCCTTTTAGAATTTATTCCATTTTTAGCTGTTTTTTTTCTTGTGTGTCTGATAGCCACCTTTTCCTAGTATGTCCTTCCAGAAGTGACAGTATATATGATCCTTTTCTCCTTGGAGAGGCATGTCATTTTTTGCAAGTTGTTTCTTATATAACTGCTTTGTGACCATTGCCTTCTAATGGGCTTAAAAGGAAGCATAACTTTATTGATTATAAGAATAATTTTCACCATTGCTTTCCACATCATACAGCTGGTTTGTAACATTTAAACTGTCACTTGCGTTAAAGAAAAATTTTAGTTGTAGATAAAAATGCCAATCAGAAGCGAGTAAACTTGATTCAAACGAAACCAATAAAAATCACAACCTAAAGCTTAATAAGCAAACTGAAGACTCAAATCTTATTTTTTCCCAAGTTGTGGTATTTGACATTCTTCTTTCTTTTGACTCCCAGAAAATTCATGCCTACAGTGGTATGGGGCATGATAGGAGAGGTTAGGCCTCAGTCTTGGGTTAGGAAAAGAGAAAGGCTTGCTTTTCCCAACCAAAAAATGTTTATGTAAAAGGGATGTGAGAAAGAGACAAAGGAAAATAAAGTCAAGGATGAGACAACAGAACAGATGCTACAGATCCTAGATCCACAGAAGAGGCTTGTGAAATGAAAGTCCTGAAGAAGGATTGCTGGTGATTGTGGAGCTAAAGACTGTGATATTCTAATTGTAGACATAGCTTAATGAATTAAGGTCATTTTGGGGAATGGTCACCTCAGTTCCCCAATACCTTTCCTGCCTCCCTCTCACCCTTGTTTGTTTACTTTTGAGACAGGGTCTCACTCTGTAGCCCAGGTTGCCCTAGAACTCATTGTTTAGCATGGGCTAGCCTCTAACTTGAAGTGGTAATCATAAGTTAGTCTCCCCAATGCTGGGATTATAAGCATGAGCTACCACTACTCTGTGCTTGTCATTTTAGTTCACTTCAGGAGTTCCAGTAGCCATTCTGGGCCATCTGAACAGCATCCCCTGAATTTCTATTAGAAATGCCAGAGAATGGACTGGGCTGTGTGTAGCACAATAGCAGGCACTAGCCCAGCACGCACCAGGCTTGAACCTCAGTGCCTCCACCTCCACCGAGGTGGCAACATGAAACTTAAAAAGGAAATGTAGCATTAGCTCAGACCTAATGAGTCAACATCCTCATTTCAAAAGATGAACAAGAGTGGTTCTTAAGCACTTGAGTGTCTGAGAAGCAGTATTTTGCATAATCACTATTTCTTTTTTTTTATAGTCTCATCTACTTCTAGTAATAAGATTAAAATCATTCATATCAAAATATTGTGAGGGTAACTCTATGTGAGGATACCCCGGGGTATAAGGCACAGAATTAAGGCATTTAAATTCGTTTCATAGTCAGGTTATTCAATTTGGCTGAACGATTATCACTGGTATACTTGCTTAAAGCTTCTTATTCTCCGTAGTCCTTTGAGCCTGTCCTTCCCAGAAGCTCATTTCTTCTAACAATGATAGTTCAGGTGCTTCCTCTTCTAAGAGAATTTTGTATAAGCCTTCTGATGTGGTCTGAGTTTCTGTGTTACCCCAAATACATGTGATGAAACCCAAAGGGGATGAAGTTGCTTAGAGGTGGGAGTCCTGGGAGATGACTAGAGCATGGTGAAGCCCTCATGGATGAAGTTAGTGTCCTCTAACGGAAGCCAGATGGACCTCACCGGCCTGCTTGAGGACTGGTCCTAAGCCAGGAAGAACCCAATCTGATAGGCTTTCACCTTGGACATATCATCCTTAGAGCCGTGAGAAATGCCTATTATAGCTGTTGTTTAGTTTTGAGACAGTCTCCCTGTGTGGCCCTGGCTGGGCTTGAGCTCATGGAGATGCTCCTACCTCTCTGTTTCTAAGTGCTGGGATTAAAAGTGTGCACCTCTACACTCATCTGCAGGAAACACTGGTTTTTCACAAGCTGTCATATCTACAGTATTGTCTCAGAAGTGCAAATAGATAATGACAAATGTCATTCGGCCTCCTAAGGGTAGTTCCGCCTTCCTCTCTACCCTGGTATCTGGTAAGAAACAGGTTCCTGTATGAAGCTGCAACTGATGTGTTAAAACCTGGCATAAGGACAGGGTGCTAGCAAGAGGGACCCATGTTTCTGCAAAGGGTTCCCAGCTCTCCAATCTTCCTGATTTTTAGTGTCTTCTCATGAATGGTAGGTATGTGCGCAAATCATTTTTTTAAATTTCAATAAAGATTAACTTTGTAGTTATCTCATTTTCCTATTTTATAAGCTTTTCTTTCCTTTGATGGTGGAAAAGAAGACGCCATAAAAACAGGATCCCATAGAATCTATTTTCCTCTTGTCTTTCTCTGTGTACTTGGCTTCTAAGGTTCTCCACCCATGCCCCTCTTAGAGACCTGAAGCCACATAATCTGGCAATTACCATTAAGTTGATTTACTATATCTTGTTCAGTTTCATATCATCATGTATATTCTAAGCAAGAAGCAAGAGAAGAACACAAACCATGTATCATACCTGAGTTATCTCAGGTAAAGACTTATAGTTGCCTGGACCAAATCTCTCCTTAATCTCAGTGGTTACTCAGCGCAAGAAAAGGCTAGGGAACTTGATCTTTAAGTATATTCTCACTGCAAAGGCAATCAGGTCTGGATTTGTTATTGGTGCAGAACTGGACATGGACATCAGACTAGTGGGGCCATACACTAGCTTCACAGTGAGTGGTGTGAGACTGGAGAAGAAGCTCAGTTGTGTGGAGCTTCAGCTCATCAACCCTTTTATTATCTTCACTGCTGAAATCTTTCATGGCAAAGAAAACTACATGCGACTGAGACCAGAAATAGAAAGAAGGAAGGGTGCCCAGACTCGTAGGCACTTAATCTTTGTGTAGTCTGGGCAATTCTAGAAGTTGCTTCCTTGACAACTGAAAGAGTGCAATGTGTTGGAAGAGCACTTCAAGAAGACATACATTTTCTTAGTTCTGTATATAGGCAGGGATGTTGGGGGAAAGACAGTGTACATCCTAATAATAGCCATTATATATTTATATCATCTATATGTATATCTATGCATATAAGGTCTCCCTGTCTCTCTGTACGGATAGCTATAATCTGATTATGTATTATGATAATTGGGTCTTATTTGCTGCTTTATCTAAGCTTCCCAACTAATTCCTGATCCTGATGACCTCATAGTACAGAAGCCAGTAGAGGGGAACTCATGTGGTAAACTTTGGTATCCTTATAAAGGTGTGTGTGTGCTCTGCTTGGAGATGTTAAAGAGTGGGTAGAACGGCTCCAGGTAAAGACAGAGTGATTCAGCATGTGTGATTCGACAGAGTGATTCAGGGTATGGCCAGTGGACTTCAAGCTGCGAAGGGTTCTTCATTTGATTCTTTTAAAAGCTTTCTGACACATCATACCACACCCCCACACCCCCCGCAATCACACTCGCACACATACTCAGACATAGCTCACACACATACAGTCTCTCTCTCTCTCTCTCTCTCTCAGACCGGGCAGCGGCTCCTCCAGTCTGCATGCTGTTCTTCCTCTCACCTGAGGAGACGCTCACCACTGCGGAGCAGCAGGCTTTGGCCCCCTTTGTGTCGTCGTCATCCCTGACTTCTGCTGATTTGTAGATTCCTAGCAACTAGCCCAGCCCCTCATAAAGGCTCACCCAGGAGTTTAAGCTGACAGATAATTGTCGATACTGATTGCTTTGCTGACAGTGCTTTGTGGCTATTTTGGGTTTTTCTCGAGAGTTCTTTAATTAGAGGAAATTGTGTTGTGTGCTGTCCAATCAGCCTCTTGTCAGATATTACATCTGAAACAGAATTAGGCGACGTCGGGTTGGCTCCTGCCAAGCTGGGATGAGGTTGGCAGCCTGTGCCACAATCTGCTGCCAGAACAGTGGTCTCCACCCAGCTCTGAGGAGGTTTGTTGCTAGGTTAAGGGAAGGACATTTTATGATCCTGTGTCTTCCTCTGGGGCATTGTACAGGCAGTGTTCATGGAACGGTCACACCTCATGGTTGCATTGCCCGATGCAATGTCCACTTTGTTCTAAAAGAAGTGATAGGTTGCAGCACCCGTTGGTACTTGCTTTTATGTATAGCATGGGAATCCTCTTTTATTCTTCCATGAGAGAAATGCAGACATGGCCTAAAGTTGGTTCCTCTTTGGGGAAGCATTAGAGGTGATTTCCCATACAGTTTAATGAAGTCCTTGATACACTGGGAGGAAGATTTGTCTTAAATCAGGAACCATTTAAGGCTATAAGTTTTCAAATTCTGAACCCAGAGTACCTTTTATTACCTGGAGAGGAAGCATCTCCTGAGCTACTTCACTCAAAGGCTTTACTGCAGAATAGCACATCGGCACCTCACATGTTCATCTGCACAGAAGCTAGGCCTGACAGTTTTAAAGGATCAGTTGTTAAATGTGCACTGACTCTTCCAATTCCTTATTTCTGGAATTAACTCCTTGCATCAAAGATTGATTGGGCTTGCTGGGCTAGCCTCTTGTTAACAAAGCAAACAGACAGTCCCCACTCTCAGTTACTTGACACTCTGGTTGATAAGCTAATAACTGCAAGTGGTCTCACCTCCTGACCTCCTGGCCTCTCACCTGATGACCTCCTGGCCTCTCACCTGACGTCCTCCTGGCCGTCTGTGAAGGGGCATGTTTTTTTTCTGGAGTGTTCAGTGTTAGAGCAGAGAGCAAAGAACACAGAATTGACATTAAGAATTCCACAGAAATTCTATCATATTCTTGGATTATGCAAGGGAGGGAGAGAAAGAAAGAGAGTTTGTGTGTCCATCTGTCCATCCATATGAGGGAGTGAGAGTTGGTAGTAAGTGGAGACAGTGGTTAATGGACATGGTGGTGTGTGGAGCCCACGAGGCCAACCAGCAGAAAGTGGGTAGCAGGCCAGGGGGATGTATTTCCTGTGTATCTGGCTTTGCGTCTTCAAGCGAAAGATAAAGTGAGGCAGACAGGAGGCTCTTCTGAACCACCTTCAGCTCCTGGTGTGACGCTCTTAGTACATACATCAGACAAATACTGCAGCAGCTTACCTCATTCATGCTGAGTGCTAGGACAGTTGGTCTCATTCACAGGATTTGTGAGAATCAACCGATTTCAATGATAAAGATATATGTGAAAATAGCTTCACTGCCCATTGGGTCACGCACATGGCGGTCTCTGTGTGATCTGTGAGGTAATCTTATGATGGTATGAACTCACCCAGACACACTACAGGGAAGAACAAGTCTGCACCATATGAGAATTATTTCCTCATTGCTTTCAAGGGAAGGGGCGAGCTTTCACCCTAGGAGACTTCAGGAGAACCCCGTGTTGGCAGACCCAGAATTCTCTCACTTCTCAGGGTTTTACATTTGAACGTCCATGTGAGCAGCTTAAACTACTTCCTGGTTCTGTTACTATGCCTTTGTATAATCTTCATGAAAGACTTCCACAACTAAAGTCAAAACAAAAACTAGAGAAAAAAAATTCAATTCAAAAATTGAATGTAAAAAGTTAACCATCTATGACAATATGATCTATATTCTTATATATTTTAAGAAATTGCAAGATTTTATTTATGTGTGTGTGTGTGTGTGTGTGCATGCATATGAATCTGTGGAGGCCAGAGGAGTGGATGGCTCTGGAACCAGAGTACAAACTGCGCAATCGGATGTGGGGAGCCCAACTCAGGTCCTTCAGAAGAACAGCGTGTGCTTTTACTACTGAACCACCTCCTCAGGCCCAGTGTATTCTTATAAAAGTTTCTTTCCTGAGGTTTATTTATTTTATTTTATGTTCTACCTGCAAGTGTGTGTGAGCAGTGCCTGCAGGAGTCAGTAGAGGCAGAGGGTCCCCTGGAGCCAATTACAGATGGCTGCAAGCAGCATGTGGTGATTGGAGCAGAGGGCCAGGGTCCTCTTCAAGAGCCGGTGCTCTTAATGCTGGCGCGTTGCTCTCGCCCCAGTTCTTACATATTTATTGTAAAATACGTACCTTGCAGGCCGTGCACAGGCTCTGAGTCTTTGAGATGGTGTCACATTTCACTGAAGTTCTCAGCCTGGTGCCCGGGAGCCTGGAAGTGAATGAGTCCCACACCCAGTTTCTCCTGCCGCTGGCCTGTATCCCCAGTGCTGATTTTCTCAGGTAACATTTTGAAATTCCTTAAACAGTTCCCCAGACACGATAGACTTGACCCGAATCATGCGGTTACCATGGCATCCAAAGACAGCCTCAGGAAGCTCATCAGCTTCTCCAGATACAGTCGGTAAACTGCTTAAAGAAACATTCTCTACCTCAGAGGCCGAGAATAGAAACAGTATTTATCGGCAACAGTAAAACAGATTTACAGAACTTCTCTCTAGAATAATCTTTCCTAAAATTTTTGCTGAAAATTGCTCAATGGTTTATGTACCTTTGCATTGACTGGCAGCAGCTTTTATTTCATCTCTAATCTGAAAGCTTCTTTCTGAAAAAAATAGAAATGTGAATGACCCTGGCTAAAAAATCCTTTTTACATTTTAGAGAGAGGTTAAAGCAATTGAGCCATCCTTTTTATTCAGAGGCAAAAAAAATGGGTCTACTAAGGAGAAAAAGACAGATCTGTGTGGAGTTCCTTGCTTCTGTTTTGAAGATGACAATTATTATGACTATTTGAGGTTTAAAACACATTATAGGATAGGTGATAAACTGGTTGCTATTGTGAAGTAGATGAACAAACCTATTATCCCATAACTTTCTTTTCGACAAGAGCACCAAAAGTTGACTTTAATGAAAATCTGCAATACAGTGAGGTTTAATTAACATTGGTACTCATTTGTGAGTTAGATCTCTAAGCTGTTTGATACTTGAGCTTCATCTTGCTTCATCAACATGCTTCTTCCAACCACTGTTTGGTTGTCTATGCCCTTGTTACTTGAGCTAATGTATAATATTCTCCCACAGAAGCGAGGTTACACTGTTTTTATTTTTAGTGAAAAAGTTCTTTGATGTTAATCTAATTTTCATTAATGTCTAGCTAAGTTATTGGAAGGTTGAGTTTTTATAAATTTTCATTGTTTGAAATTTCTGCTGCATGGAAAGGCTGTGGACCACCAGGTTTTTGCCTTAGAGTTACGAGGCAGGGACTGTTTAAGCCATTAATTTCTATTGTGTGACATTCATGTAACACTTGGCTATGCTAAGTGTGTTTTTAACCACTGCTATTTGAACTCCAAGGGGGGCAATAACCTCCTTGAGGCAGGGGGGATTTTTGTTTGTTTTCAGTCCTTACCCCTTTCAGATGAAAAGATTAAGGGACACACAAGAAAGGCAAACTTTTCCTACCCCACTCCCTGTTTTGTTCTGTTTTGAGACTGTATCTCAGGTAGCTCAGGCTGGTCCCAAGCACTCATGTAGACAAGGATGACCTTGATCTTCAGGACTTCCTGTTTCCACCTCTCAAGTGCTGGGACAAGTATGTGCCACCAGCCCCTTCCCCTTCTTCTGTTTTAGAGTAACCACTCCTGCTCTGGCCCTGAGAATTACACTGACATAAACACACGACGGCAGTAAAGCACAAATTCTGCTTTAAAGCAAATTTATAGGAGACAGGAAATGAATAAGAAATGAAGACCTCTCCCCCCACCAGGAAGCAGAAAAGGTCAGTCTCATACAGGAAGTTGGCAAGGGACAGTAATCTGCGAAGTGTGACAAGGCCAAGGCCTTGGGCTGGGTCTGTAACTGGCAGAGAAGTCCATTTATACTGACATCTTTCCCCAGCTGAGAGCTACCCATTGTTCAGACATGAATGACTGTCTTGCAGGTGGCAAATTTAAATTCTGGTTTTTAAGGAAGTGGAATGAAGTGATCTTGCATCTTTTTTTTTTTTTTTTAAAAAAATCCCTTTAATTAAAAATAATATCTCAGAGCAACACAACTTGGGGTGATACAGTCATAATTCAGAAATGCCTCTTTTCAAGTCAGGTTTTACCAGGAGGAGAGCTGGAGCCCCAGCCTGCTCTTCCCTGTTCACTCTATCCTGTGGTGGCTTATGGCAAGAGGAAGAGAAGGGAATGCCCAGTGCTTGCTTGCTGGCTGCTGATTTACCTCCCCTCCCATACCCCAGTTTGTTTTAAGCTCCCCCAAGCCAGGTCTTTTGCTTCTTGTTGCATCCTTCATATTAGGACAATACCCAGCATACAGTAATGTTAAGTAATGAACCAGCTCTCAGGAAGCAGGGGCAGGCCAATCTCTATGAGTTCTAGGCCAGCCCAGTCTGCATAGTGGGTTCCAAGCCACCTTGAGCTGCAGAGTGTCTTGGTCAGTGTTCTATTGCTGTGAAGAGACACCATGACCACAGCAAGTGTTAGAAAGAAACACATTCAAGTAGGGGCTGGCTTACAGTTTTAGTTCCAGCTTTAGTCCCTTGTCATCATGGCAGGAAGCATGGCAGCATGCAGGTAGCCATGACACTGGAGAAGTAGGTTAGAGTTCTGCATATAGATCTGCAAATAGAAGGAAGAGAAAGACTGTCTTGGAATAGGCTTTTTAAATCCTCGTACCCCACCCTCAGTGACACACTTCCTCCAACAAAGCCACACCTCCTAATCTTTTTAAATAGTGCCACTTTCTAGTGACCAAATACTCAAATCTACTAGCCTGTGGGGGACATTCTCATTCAAACCATTACACCTTGTCTTCGAAAAAGAAAGGAAGAAAGAGAGAGAGAATAAAAGTAATAGGAGATGGCACCCTCCACCCCTGCCTACTCCCTCTTACATCTGCTAATGTCATAGAAAACATTGAACATTAAAAGAACATTAAAAATTCCATCTGAAATAAATACAAACAGAGAGAAAATACATATTTTTTCAGCCCATTGAACTGAGCTGCAGGCAACCATAGGAGAAAGCAAACTTTTTGATCCTGTCCTCAAGGAGTTCAAAATCTACTCAGAGAAGCAGGCCCTTGCTGAGGAAAAGATAAAGAGAGCCATTTTGTTTTGACTGACCAAAAGGTGCTCACTGCAAACATTTTGATATAAGAGGGAGAAATAGCATGACTCAACCAACTTCTTGTCACAATTGATAATAGCCTGCACCTTTTCAAGGCTTTTCTTCTTCTTCTTCTTCTTCTTCTTCTTCTTCTTCTTCTTCTTCTT
>NW_026596079.1:39753168-39765312 GCF_907164565.1 Psammomys obesus
CTCCTCCTCCTCCTCCTCCTCCTCCTCCTCCTCCTCCTCCTCTTCTTCTTCTTCTTTTTCTTTTAATGTAAGAAACTAAATTCAGGAACTAGTTGAGGGATGAGTCATTCTAATTAATTGGAAGAGAAGATGAACTTCGACATAGTTTCAATTTGCTCTTTTCTTTAAATAGTCAAGTAATTATGTAGTAATTTAGCATTAATAAATAATTGCTTCCATCTTTATCCCAACCTGGGTTAATATTTTCTAAGTTCAGTAGGACCATATTTTTCAAGCTATCCAATTAAGGATCAACTGCCAAAGCTCTGACTCAGGGACTGGGAATTCTGTTTTTTTCTTAATGAAGACTTTATATGGGGGGATTTGAGAGATGGCTCAGCAGTTAAGAGCACTTCCTGCTCTTGCAGAGGACCTGAGTTCAGTCCCCAGCACCCAGCACCACTGCCTGTAACTGCAGCTCCAGGAGATCTGATTCCTTCTTCTGGCCTCTGCGAGCACCTCAACTCACACACTCTTACTCACATGCAGACACATCCCTACGTATGCATACACATAATTGTAAAGGAAAAGATTTCAATTTGAAATAATTTTATATTTACAGCAGTGCTGCAAAGACAGTGCAAAGAGTTCCTGAGTTTCCTTTCTCTAGCTTCCCCCAATGTAAATATCCCAAATAACACAGTGCATTAGCAAAAATAATAAGCTGACGTGTGTGTGTGTGTGTGTGTGTGTGTGTGTACGTGTGTACGAACTAAGCTGCAAGCTACCCAGATTGCCCCAGATTTCCTTCTAATGCCCCTTGCTGTTCAAGCCTAGATGCCTCTTGAGATTTAACTCTTCTGTCTTCTTAGCTTTCTTGGGTGCATGTTTTTTTATGTATTTTTAACAAGTTCTACTTCCTTTTGAGAGGTGCATTTGGACTCTTCTCCCAAGTTAAGCCCTTATCAGTCAGGGACCTAACAGAGCACGTAGGGCACACGTGGGAGCATCCTGGAGAAAATTGAACAAAGTGTTGTTTCCAGAGGTGCAGACAGGATTGAGGTTGTTAAGTGATAGGATGAAGGTTGTCAAGGCAACCAGGAATGGTCTACAAGCATGCACCCCCGTTTGGTGCCAGCAGCAGAGACTGCCCAAGCAGAGCAGTCAGAGACCTGTCTTGGAGAGCTAGCGCTTACAGAGTCAGGAGCTCTGAAGTCCGAGCGTGCGGAGGAGAGCAGACCTGAGCTTTAACTTCTTCACCTGAATCTCCTGCATCAGCCTCATTCTAGTAAACCCAATATGAACCTGGGGGGCAGGGATGGGTGTTTTATTTCCTGGCCATAGGCACAAGAGAAGGGTAGAGAATTAAGTACATTTATATTTATCCTTGGAAACTGTCCAGCTTATGAACGTGAGGCAAGTTCAGCAAACATTCTGTTGGTAGTTTAATAATGTAATGAGAACTTTTCTGTCCAGCTAAATAAATGAACCTCCAGACTGAATGGGGAAGCCTCACTTCAGGCAGTCATGGAATCCGTAACAGGTTTTTAGAATGAAATAGACAACCTGGAGATATTTGCATAAAACCATGCTTTTCACATTTTCTGCTTTGTTACTTGGCCTTCAGCTCTGTAAGAGTGATGGCCACTTCTCAAGAATAGCAAATTAGATTCTGGAAGAAAAGATTCTGAAAAAAGTCATTGGCTTTTTATTCGAACTGCAAAGTAATAGACTCAAGTTGTCAAGTGTGCTTCTTGCTCTGGGTAGGGTGGTGGAGGGGAAACACGGTGATGAGGAAGGGCTCGAGTCTCCAGACCTGACTTTCCTGGTGTTTGTCTGATGGGCGCTGCTGTCTTCTGCTGTGGTATTTTGGTTTTAGACAGTGGGAATGAATGGGTGGTTTCTTTTCTTTGTTTCAGATAAGGAGTAGAAACTCAAAAGATTGGGTATTAATCTGGGTTTGCAGTTTTTGATGCTAAATACATTAGATTTGCCAAAATGGAAGGCTCTGGACTGAGTTATAGCCATGGGTCTTGCATATCAGCTTTTCATCATCCTCTGAGGAGAGAGGCCCTTCCGTGTTCATTTTGAAAGTGGTTGCACTGGGACCTCAGCAAGATGGAGATTTCTTCCCAAGGTTTGAATGAAGAAAGTTCATTGCAAGGACTCCTGCAGACCAAAAAAATAAATGGAAAGGTATCTGATTGAAAGACAGCAGGGAAGCCATTCTTACCTTGGTTCAAACAGATGAAAGAGCAAGTGACAGATCTAGTGAGGGTTGTAATCACAATCAGAAGACACATCGGTGAGGGGCCTTAGCTGCCACCAAACCCTGCAGTGTGAGGAGAGAGAGGAAAACATCAGCCCATTGTCTCCTTCCCACCTGTGGGTGGTTTTTAGTTTTCCTTTTTTTCCATTGGTGAAACCCGAGAGAAGTGAGAGGGGAAGGAAGTATGGATATCAGGGGAGGTGTTCTGAGGGGTGTACAGAATGTCACTAACTGGCCCATCGTAACAGAACACTACTCCCGAATGCCACCTAACTGGCCCAGATTATTAAAAATTTAGGTTTGGAGGAAATGCAAACTAGATGTAGTAAACTACTGGGCAAATCTAGTCTTTAAAGAGCAGTTTTATAGTTTCAGAATGAATTACTAACCTGTTGATGTTCTAGTTCATAGAAGCCCTATGTCCTTGAGTTGTTGAGCCTCTTAGTATGTTGAGAAAGATGTCATCCTTTAACAATATGGAGGTCTCCAAAGAAGGGGGCCCAGCAATTGCCCCAACTGGCATTTTCAGAGTTAAAATGGCCATCACAGCCTGTATGCTATTATTGCCCTAATGGGTTTTTTTTTCTGTTAGAGCTAAATGTAATTATTAAATAATCATTTCCAGTTGTCCATTGATTATTTGTGTATGAAATATTTAATGAAAATAAACCCAAATACTTCAGTCATGGAAAGACCCATTCCTGGGAAAAATATTTGCGTTTTCTCTCTTACCCTAGTTTCAGGTTATTTTTATGTGGTTCTGGTCCAGGGATCATTGCAGATCTTGTGGTGGAAGGCTCAGAGAAGCAGAAGCAGCTATCACGGCAGCTTGAGGAAAAGGACCCAGAGGTCTCTTCTTTAGCCTTGGGTTCAGTGAATGATAAATGGCAATGCAACCCAGGAAAAGTAATACATACTGGATTTTCCTTTTCTTGGTAAATGATCTCTGAGAAATCGTAATATCAGCTCTCTTAAGTACTGGTGAGTCTGCTTTTACTGTGACATGTTCGTTCTAAATAACCCTTCCCATATTGGTGTTAGATTCTTAGGCAAAGCTACCTTTATTTAAAGTTCCTGAAAACAAAAACTGTGCCTGATAAAATACTATTCATGTCAGACATTTATGTAGACTCTTATTAGGTCAAACTGTGCTGTTGTTCCCTAGCCCAGAAAGGTGTCTGGCCTATCTTCATCTTCAGCCATGGGCCTGCAGGAAAATACTGAGTTAAAAGGTTAAAAACGGGTCATAAGCTAATGAGCGATTTACTCTATTGGTCAGCCAGCCCAAGCAGAGTTCAAGGTTCTTTGACTCTCATTGCTTAAATGAATTTAGCTGAACTTTTAAGCAAAGCCAAAAATAAATTTGTCTAGCATGCTTTACAAAAGGACTGTCGCTGCTTTCCAAGTCACTAGAATCGATAAGCAGCGACAGTATCTTACTCTAAGCAAAAGCTGTGACCTTTGCTGTCTTGATTTGACTGTGTGAGATGCCAGAGCAGGCAGTGTTGATGCCACATGATGCCAGCTGCCTGTGACCCAGGCTAAGAGTGAACCCCATGACTTCAGGTGTTCTCTCTGATACACAGAAGCTCTCTGACCTTTGCAGTGCTTTGTGCTTGATTTCAAGATGGGTTCCTACGTCAAGCACAGCTTGACTTCTGTGGCCTCCCGCATCCCTCAAGGTCAGTTGGTTGCCATGCTTGTCTTCCTTAGGTCTCTAGAGAATATCTACCTCCCCTGTCTTTGTTAGTGTCACAGCACAGCCCTTCCCCTGGCCCAAGCTATAGTGCGAGTCTCTAGCCAGCTTGCCTGCTCGCAGGGTGCCCTCGCTTCTGCCACCAATAGGCTTCCTAGACCATCATCCTACGTCCTGAGTCTCTTCCTAAACACTCTCAGCCAGGTTACAGTTACACTTGGTGGAGTCAGTTCCTCTGCTGGTTTCTGCCTGTGGTCCCAGACGCTCTGCCCATGTCTTCCCAATGCCACAGCGTTCCAGCACACACGTGGTACCATGCGGCAGCAGAGTAATAACCCTGCATTTGTCTACAATGTGTGCTACCGTGGTGTCTTTCTTGGTGGAACATAACGTGTTGCATACACCAAGGGTCTGATACAGAGCCAGGTGTTAGGTAGATCTCCAGGTTGGAGTAATGAGAAACTTTTATAACCTGCAAATTCTAAAACAAAAACAAAAAAAACCCCAAACCCACAATAGTTTAAAAAAATATTAGAGGCCTCATCAGGCAACCTGGGGAGGACAAGGCACATGGCTTTCCAAGCTGTACACCCTACAGAGCTATACGGACTATGCTATATAGTAGAGATTGCTGACCAGAAACCTGATTGGCACAGTGCTGATTTACTAACAAGTACAAAGTCCATCATCCAGGAAATCACCAGCTAATCGAGGGCACACCACAGAGCCAGTAAGGAGACCCAGGTACCTTCCTGCAGCTCCTCCCACACACTCTTGCCCATAACATGTGCAAACAGAAATTTTTGTTTCTGGAACAATCAAAGGTCTTATCTTTAGAATGCATAACTCAGAGCTGTGATTAGGCTCCATGCAGTGATGCTGAGAGCCAGTGGGGCTGCATGGACTGGTGTTATGTGTCTGAGCTTAGTCCGTCTCTCATGTTGTGGTCTGTACAGTTGTCTATATTATGAGTACAGTTTTATGAGTTGTGGTTTGGTTAAGTTCCAGGTCTCCTTCACATGCTGGTTATAAGCCAACTGCCTTTACAATAAAAGTAGAAGAAATACCAACACAGTATCTTTGTCCAGGGAACCCCCACTTTAGGCTATGATAATTTGGTATGTGTTGTAAGAGAGTTAAGAACAAGGCATACCCGAATTCAGAAGAAGAAACCCCCCTTTAATATGTCTTATTTTTTACATGCTGTTATTTTTTGAGAAACAGTCACATTTGGCTCAGGCTGGCTTTGAGTTTTCTGTGTAGCTGAGGCTGGCCTTGAGCTCTTGATCCCTCCTGCTCTCCATTGTCTAAGTACCAGGATTACAGGTGTGTGCTACCATATCTGACTAAGCATGCTATTTTGTTGAAATTCTATAATATGCAAGGCTCTATGTACATTACACAGTAAGCAAATTACATATATTATTTTCTTTAATTCCAACAGTAGGAGGTGGGTGATATTTTTCTTATTCTTATTTTAAAGTGAAGAAACTGAGATGCAGAAAGGTTGAATAAGCATCCCTGGCCGCCCACCCACGCCTCTGGGGCCCGGACTTTATTACACAGACGTTTACAGGGCTCACTCGTGGTGCTTTCTGTAATCTGAAAAATAAACCTTGGACATAGCCATTACCAGGGGGGGAGCTGAAACTTTGCACTGTCCAGAAGCTGACCTGGGATCGCTAAGCTGGACACAGAGCAGAGTAGGATCTGGAGTCAGCCAATGAGGCTGCCAGTGGCTTCACAGCTTCTCATTACCCTGTCCTGTGGTGTCTGGACTCCCACACCTGTGTTCTTAGCCACTGAGGCTAAGCACAGCTCAGTGCCGGGGAAGATGCTTCACAGAAGCATTGAAGTGTGAGCTGGGGTTTGACAGATAAATGGGACTATTTCTGTATGGATCGTGAAAACCAGGCTCTGATAGTCTATCAGGAACAGGGGCCTTGAGGAGCACTGGGAACCAGAGTGGTGCTTCTGGGCCCGGGAACAATGGGGTTCTGAATGCAGAAGATGGAGAAACAGTAGGTGGCAACCAAGAGATAGAGCCAGGAGTGAGGACCACACTGGGACTTCATTCTGCGTGTGTCACCAAAGGCTGCACTTCTCAGTGATCATTCGGGAAAGGGACTAGCAAGGATATTTGTGCTGAAGGCGGCTCCGAGTTCTGGGCATGTATGAAACAAAAGAAGCTGTAGGAAAGTGACGCTGCTTAGGGATGGGCCTAACGCAATTGCTTTGAAGAGCACAGCACTTACTCTAATGTCTGCGTTCCTGCAAGCTAAAGATAAAAGATGCCACCACTTTCAATCAGTCCCGGGTCTAAAAGAACCTCTTTTGTTTCTGGCATTCTGGGGGGTGACATGCATTTAATGTGCACATCAATCTTGTAGGGTAGGCACTATTCATGTCCTAATTCTTTAAACGATTAAATAGGCTCAGAGCACTCAGGGATTTGAGTAATTTACACAAATTGGCCAGTGGTAGAGCCAAGGCTTCCAACCAGTTTAATTGTAGCATTTGTTGAAGTTAGTGTCTTCTGGCTTAGGAGATGCAAAGGCCTCACACACATAGCCATCTTGTGTCCTAGAGAGCAGGGGTGGCAATTGGACTAGGAGAAGAGGTGTTTCCAAAGTTGGCTTGTCCCGTCCCAGTTCTGGGTGAGAATGACTTCTCTCTGCATGCTTCCCATCATGGAATTGCCTGCCTTGAAATAGCCATTTCAGCAAAGAGTGCTACTCCTTAGATATCAAATCATGCTCCCAAAGCTCAGACTTAAATCCTGGTCCCTGCTGGATGACGGAGCTTTTCTTAGGCTTCTTTAGCCAATTAGCAGTTAACTGTGTGCTGTCCTTCCTGTCGATAACCAGTGGTTCACAAAATTAACTAAGAACGGGTGCCCTCAATTAGGACGTGTAGAAAGGTCTTCTCCGACTGGGAGATAGTGATACTATTTGTTAATTTCAGGATGTGGCATTCTAAATATTGCAGCATAAGAGAAAATGTGGAGGTGATGCACATGGATTGTGTATTCTTGAAACGAAGGGACACTTTGGTGTAGAGTTTTCCCCCTTGTAGGCTGCGCTTATAGATTGTCTTAGATCATTAACCTAAAAGTGAATTTTCCCTCTCCCTTGTTGTCCAGGTAGAGTGGCCTGTAAGAGCCTGAGCCAAAGAGTAAAACCGCCCTGAGTCATCCTTGGTAAGTGACTTAAACTTTCTGCATCTGATGTCATTCACTTCTTTCTCTCTCTCTCTCTCTCTCTCTCTCTCTCTTTCTCTCTCTCTCTCTGTATGTGTGTGTGTAGAACAGAGATCAGTTTCAGGTGTTGTTCCTCAGGAGCCATCTGCCTTGATTTTGAGATGGAGCCATCTCTCTCCCATCTAATAGGAATTTGGGTCCTCAATGAGGCTGGCTCGCCAGCAAGCCCATGGGGCTTCCATCTCCCCAGTACTGGATTATGAGCATGTGCCACACCCAGTTTTGCACATGGATGCTGGGGATCAAATCCAGGTTTCTGTGCTTGCATGCAGGCGCTGTGCTGGCAGAGCTGTCTCCCAGCCCCAGTGCTTTCCTTCTACAATGGTGGTGATAAGAAGACTTATCACTTACCATCAGGGTACCCTGATGATTAGGCGACAGTCTGTAAACACCAGCTGGCAGACACAGTGTGCAGACACAGTGAGGACTCAGCAAACATCTAGGACATGGCTGGTGGATGGTAGACTTGGGTCTAGGCTATGCACTGCCCAGCTCCCAAGATGGACTTGGTAGGAAGGCCGCCCCTGCGGCCACACTTAGAGTGATGCTTCCCCAGAACTGCTCTGAGTGGCTTCCTTGTATTAACTTTTTAATCCTCACTCCCATCCATTTTACCCTTGCTTATGACCGAGACACAGATGCTAACATCCTTGCTCAAGTTTATCTGGCTGGCAGTGCTGATTGTAAGCCCTTTGTGCTATTACAGGATAAGTCAGTATAGCTGACCTCTTTTCTGTCTGTTACAAAAGTCAGGGGCAACCTCAAAGGTCTTGCTTTTGTTTCAATTGTTATATATAATACACTGGTTGTCTTTATATATTTTAATATTTCTTAGAATACATCTACATTTTCAGCCTTTGAGAATAATACATATAATTTTAGCTTTAAAGATTACATTCATTGTGTGTGTGTGTGTGTGTGTGTGTGTGTGTGTGTATGCTACAGTGAGTTCTGGGGGTTAAACTTAATGGAAAGTCATAATTTTACTTGATATTGAAAAGTGATTCCACTTCTACTTGAAAGAATTTAGCTGTATGTGATCAGGAGAAGATGGGAAGAGGAAGAAGTGGAAGGGGGAAGGGAAATAAGAATGAGCCCCTGGGTCACGGGGCTAGACCAGCAGGTGTGCCTGCCTGTCCATCTGCTCTGGTAAGGGGGTCCAAAGCTGCATTCATTGCTCAGATGGCTTCGTTCCTCGTGGTTTTCATTGTAAGGGCATATTGCCGCGTAAGACTTTAGTAAGTGCTTTGCATATGCTGGGACTCACAGGCCAGCTACATTAGTAAGTGGTCAGGAACTCAGAGCTGCGCTGGGACTGCTGACAGGCGTGGTGTCCCCACGAGACATGTTGTGGATACGTTTTTAAACAGATTGATCCTTTCCAGAGATGTCCTCTGCGTCCGATGGTGGTTGGTGATGGTGTGAAATGGTTCTGGGATTCACAGAGCACCTGCCTCACCCTACTCAAATCCCTGCCATAGGGTTCCATTTCCTGTTTGCTTGCTGCCTGCATCCCTCTCTTCACTTGGCCTGTGCACACGCTGCTCACTGAACTCCATGGCCATGACTCCTTCTCTCTGTTGGCACCAGAAACTCATGCCCATTTTGGCCCTCCCTGAACTTCCTGGTCTCCTTCCAGGCTGCAAGGGGAAGTCAGACACATGTATGTCACACGACATACGTGTGACACATGTATCTCAGAAAGATAACTAAAAAGTCCTGCATAATCCAGACTTAGTTTTTGTTTTCCTGAAACTTTATTCAGAGAATTTCAAGTGTTTTGTATCAGTGGGATAGGTCAAGTCTGGCTTTTTCTTTCCTTAACGTACCATCTTACATGGTAAGACTGTAAGGACTTAGAGTTGTGAGTAGATTGGGGAAGTGAGCGGTAAAAAGCACATGGTGAATACGGGGCTGATGACAGGGCTGTCTGTCTGTCTATGTCAGAGTTGTCAGTGTGTCTGTGGCAGGGCTGTCTGTCTGTCTGACTGTGGCAGGACTCTCTACCTGTGGCAGGGTTGTCTGTCTGTCTGTGTCAGGGCTATGTGTCTGTCTGTGTCAGGGCTGTCTGTCTGTGTCAGGGCTGTCTGTGAAGGTCTGTCTGTCTGTTTAGGCAGGGCTGTCTATCTCTGCCAGAGTTGTCAGTCTGTCTGTGACAGGACTGTCTGGCTGTGTCAAGGCTGTCTGTCTGTCTGACTGTGTCAGGGCTGTCTGTCTATGTCAGTGCTGTTCTTCTGTCTGTGACAGGGTTGTTTGTCTGTTTGTGGCAGGTCTGTCTGTCTGCTTCAAGGCTGTATGTCTGTGTCAAGCTGTCTGTCAGTCTGGCTGCCTGTCTGTGACAGGTCTGTCTGTCTATACTAGGGCTGTCTGTCTGTCTGTCGTAGGTCTGTCTGTCTGACTGTGGCAGGGGCTGTCTGTCTGTGTCTGGGCTGTCAACATGTCGTTTCTCTGACACGCTGTGATAGGTTAGGGCAGGTTTCTGGAGATGTGAGGAGATAGACATTTTATGTGTAAGTAGGATGCTCACCATTCTATGCCCCTCAAAGACAACTCACCCTGCCCTTTTCCTTTCTGAAAAGCCACAAAATATGTCTTTCTTTCTGCCTAATGTTCAAGTCAAGCTGTTTTCTACCATGGCCATGAAAAAGCTAAATTAAAGCTAAATGAGGATGGCAGTAGGAAACTATTTTTTTGAAGAGATGAAAACCTGGGCCCCATGATACCTGCAGAGTCCAATACTCCAACCAAGAACGTTGCATGGAGAGGAGGTAGACCCCCTGCTCAAAGGAAGCCCATAGGATGCTCAGTGTCCAAGTGGGTTCCATAATAAGAGGAACAGGGACTGTCTGATATGAACTCAGTGGCTCGCTCTTTGATCACCTCCCCCTGAGTTGGGGGTGGTGGTGGCAGGGAGCAGCCTTACCAGGCCACAGAAGAGGACATTGCAGCCAGTCCTGATGAGACTTGATAAGCTAGGGTCAGAGGGAAGGGAAGGAAGACCTCCTCTATCAGTGGACTTGGAGAGGGGCATGGGAGGAGATGAGGGAGGGTGGGATTGGGAGGGGATAGGGGACGGGGCTACAGCTGGGATACAAAGTGAATAGTTTGTAATAAATAAATTAATTAATCAAATTTAATTAAAAAAAGAGAGAGATCATTAAAAAGGCCTCTGAGTGTCCATGATAGGCAGTCACAGGAGGCTGATGTGTCTGCTGTTTGCTGAGGGCACGTTGTCTCATGAACTGCTCTGTGTGAGCTGTTGTTGAGATGGTTGCTGGAGCCTCTGTTAAGAAATGTTGTTTACCTTGGTGCTATGGGTTCTGAGGGAACACAGATCAGAAACAAGAATACTGATATGGGGGTACTGCTTAGCTGATAAAGTGTTTGTCACAAGAGCACGAGGACTGGAGTGTGAGCCCAGAACCTGCGTGAGAGCCAGACACAGGGATGTGCACCTTGGTTCCAGCTCCAGCACCCCTGGACTCACGCGCCAGCCTACCCAGTGAGCCCCAGGTCTTAGTGAGAGCTTGGAACAGTGCCTGGCACACACACACACACACACACACACACACACACACACACACACTCACACTCACACTTGACAGGAATGAACCTTTGTAAGCTGTGACATGATTGGTACCCATAACAGGGTCTGGCAAATGACTGTTGCTCCCTTGTGGAGTGAATGACTGACAAGTGAATGAGTTAAGACTCTCAGCTTCTCTCTTTTTCCTGCAGTTTCTCACATTCAAAGCTGGGACTAAGTGTGCAGGGCTCAGGACCTCAGGAGGGCTCGCAGCAAGCCTCTGCTCAGTGTGCCTCCTGCTGTCCCAGGTGTGCTGGGCTGGAATTTCAAGAAATGTGTCAGGAAAGGTTTTGTTGGCCAGATCAGTCTGATTGCCTGCGAAATTAAAAGCTTCTAAACCAGAAAAGGGCAATGCCTTTTCTTAGTCTTCCTAAGCTACAGCCCAGAGCAAAGAGATCCAGGCCTCATTTCCCAGCCTGGTGGGCAGATGCACACTCTATAAATCTGGGTCCATGAGTGTGAGGGTGTTACAATCATCTAGTCTGAGGAAGAGAAGGGTTTAGAGAGAAGAAAGTGACTTAAGCCACAACTGGCTATAGACTAAGATTTCTTTAAATAATATTTTTATTCATTCTTTGAGAATCTTATACAAGGCTCCTTGATCACAGTCACCTCCTACACTTCTTCCCCAACTCCAGCCTCCCACCTCCAAACTTTATGTCCTTTCCTCCTTAAAAAAAATAAATAAATAATCCAGTGACTCTAACTTGGGCCCAAATACTCCTGGGTGTGGGGCCATCCACTGGAGCATTCTCTACCTACTAGGAGCCACGCTCTTGAAGAAATCTGACTTCTGCTCCCCTAGAAGCCATCGGCTGCCCATTGCTCCCAGCCAAGGCTGGGGTTTGAGCCCCTCCCCAGTGCTGGGCTACTAACTGGTTGATCTTGTGCAGGCAGCTGCACTGCTGAGCTGTGCAGTACTCCTGTCATATGCAGAAGACAGTTTCTCTCTGTCCTCCCCAACCTCCGACTCACACAGGCTTTCCATCTCCCTGTTCCAAGATGGTTCCTGACTCTTGGGAAGAGAGGGCATGCTGTCCCACGTGGCTGTACAGTCCTCAGGTACTCATGCTTCACTCTGACCAGGTGTGAGTTTCTACACTAACTACGATTCCCTAAACAAAGAAATTTCTCTGATGAGGTCTAAGGGCTGCACTAATATAGATAGAAGTGTGAGGGCAGTTGATACTCTGCCCCTTTGGCAGAATAATAGTCATAGGTTAACTCCTGGGCCAAGCTCCCTGACCTTGGCTTCTTCGCCAGATTTACATGCTTGTGGCATGTAGCCCATGATTTTAATTACGTATTTGTGTGTGTGTGTGTGTGTGTGTGTGTGTGTGTGTGTGTGTGTGTGT
>NW_026596079.1:39765322-39843812 GCF_907164565.1 Psammomys obesus
TGTGTGTGTGTGTGTGTGTGTGTGTGTGTGTGTGTGTGTGTGTGTGTAGAAAATTGTTAAGCCACAGTGTATGTGTGGAGGACAACTTTTATAGTCCTTTTTATTCTTCTGTCACGTGGATCCCTGGAATTACAGTCATATCATCAGGCATGGCAGCAAGTGCCCCAACCTGTTATGGCATCTTGCTGGCCCCAGCCTCTGCTAGGAGCAAAGATTTTTTTTTCTTCCCTGTGTTTTTGAACTGAATGTGGAGAGCTCCATAATTAGCTTTAGTATCCTGGATTTTTACAAGGTAGCATTATATGGTAATATTTCTTCGAGTTGAAAAATTATTTTGTTTAAGTCCTATCATTCTGTTAAATCCACATGCTATGATTTGGTCAGTTGTTTCCTTTTTCTTTTTTTACTGTATGAACCACACTTCTATGAGCATCGTGCATGTACCAAGTTTCCTGAGTGAGTTCTACACTAAAGAATAAAAACATTTTCATGGCTCTGGATACCTAGTGTCACAGAGCTTTTCAAAGGGCTGGAATGAATACACTCAGGGAACATTTAGCTCCCTTTGAAAGCTGTCTGCCCTGTTCAGTGGTGTTTACCGCTACCCCTTCATCTGTTCGAGTTACAAATCTGAAGCCATGTCATCCAAATTACATTCTCTCTGCCACTTGCCATTCTGCCCACATAAGAGCTGGGCTCCTATCAAGGTCTCTGCATAGCATCACATACAATAAATACCCACTATCCAAACCAGTGAGAAAACATCAGTGTTGGTTATATTTAGCCAAAAAACATATAATAGCACATATAATAGAACAAATATAATATTAGCAAAGAACATATAATAGAAGCCTAAATGCACTTCTCTTCTTCCCAGTCCAATCATGCTGAAGTTTTTCCTGATCATATGTTGTCTCATTTCCAGTTGGCTTCCACTGCTTTTCTCTTGGTGCATATTGTCTGGCGCGGGCTATTCAGCTGTCCCTCCCAGAAACCTACCCATTGCAGCCTTCTCTAAGACTCCTTGATGTCTAGAACCTTCCTTAGGAAAGAGCCTAAGTATCTTTGGAGAGAGTTTGCTCACACTCAGATTTCACACAGTAAGAAACAAAACAAAACAAAAACAAAAACAAAACAAACAAACAAAAAAACCAGTGGTTGTTTGAATAAAATGTACCCCCACCCATGAATCTCAGGCATTTGAATCCTTGGCCCCTAGTTGGTAGCCCTGTGTGTGGAGGCTTAGGTGTGGCCTTGCTGGAGGAAGTGTGTCACTGGAGAGCACGTGTTGAGGTTTTTGTGGTGTTTGTGGTGTTTGTGGTTTGAGATGTGAACTCTCAGCCCTTACCGCCACCCTGTCTGCCACCTGCTGCCACAATTCCTTGCCACAATGGACTCTTACTGTTCTGAAACCCTGAGCCCCAGATAAACCTTTCCTTCCATACATTGCCTTGGTCATGGTGTCTTATCACAGCGATAGAAAAGTGACTAATACAATCCACAAAGCTGAGCTGATGAACAGGGGTGTGCCTTCCTTAACAGGAGAAGAGGGAGCTGTTGCATAGGTACATGGTACCACGTTTGTCTCTGTCACAGGTAACAACAATGACTATAATAACAGCAGCACTTAGTCACTATTCTATGCTCTTCAGAGTTTCTGTCACCCAATCATCACAGCTATATGATTTAACTAATGCCATCATGTCCTCGCTTTAGATGAAGAGAGTGCCTCTGAAATGTTTTAAGGAGCTTTCTTGATGCCTCACAGTGTGAGGCAGAGACTCACCGTCTGGCTCTAGCATCTTGGTTTTAAACCATTGTACCCACATTTGCACTTTGTATGTACAGTCAGCTCTCAGCATCCAGGAGAATTAATTCTAGCACCTTCCAATATCAAAATCCTCAAACGCCAAAGCCTCCCAGACAAGGTGGTTCAGTGTTTACCTATAGTTATGCATATCCATTGCATATTAAATCCTCTCTGAATTGCTTATACCGCCTAATGTACTGTGAATGATTGTTCTACTGTACTGTTTGGGGAGTAAGGACAAGTCTATGCATGTTCAGTAGAGATGCAGTGAAGGGAGTGATGTTTCCAGTCTGTGGTTGGTGAATAGTTTAGAAACTGCATATATGGAACACTCATTCTTTAGAGCCCCATCCACATAGGTATACACATGTTACATACACATTATATATATGTAATCATTTCATGATTCTCTTCTTTCTGTTAAGATAGAACTTGAAAATCATAGGGATTGCCCATTTCTTATCAACTTCCTTTTTAATTAAAACACTGTTTGGGTTTTTGTTTTGTTTTTTTTTTTTTTTCCACTGTCTGGCAGCCTACCTGTGAGATCTTGTTGATCTGTGCCTTGGTATTGCTTTCATTACTTCTTATGAGAAAGTGATACTTTGAGGTCAGTGGAAAGACAGAATCTGGCCTGTACATCCAGTGAAAGGGGCTTGATACATTGGTGAGAGGGTGCCCAGGGTCTTAAGGAAAAGGGCTGGTGACTTCAGTTACTTTTTAAAAGGCTACTTCTCAAGGAAATTTGTGCATCCTGCCCAGGTTCTCAGTTTGATTTTAATGTACCAGCTTTCATCTTGTATATTGTTCCTTGGGATATGCCTGCTTCTTGGTCTGGTTCAAGTTTTTTGGTGGAGATTCAACACTCAGATAGGAATCTCCTTTCTTTTTCAAAAATGGATTGCAAGTTAGAGATAGAGGCACTTTTTTTTCTCAGTCAGAAAAATAGACATTTTGTTTCTTTTTGGTTTTGGTTTTGCTTGAGAAGAAAATGCCTAGCAATTGAGGTCACTCTTCACAGTAGAAGCTAATGTTCAAAACATCATTCAAATTCTCTGTCTAAAGTGCTGCTAAATTCTGCTCTTCGGTGAGGGGTGCTGATTGAAGCAAACAGCAATCATCTGATTTTCTGAAGTGGGAAGAATGTTGGAGTAAGTGTCAAGAGCCCCGAGGTCAAGGCCATTTCTGTTGATAACCAGCTGCCATGGGCTTATTGTTTCCCCTGTGTTTTACTGTCTTTATCTATGAAAGGGAGGTCCATGCTAAATGTCTTCTCTCACACACAATTAACACAAGATAATGCTCAATTCTGGGAAACTTTAAGGTCTATTCTATGACGGTGATATTTCTCTGGGTCTCTGGGCATATCAAACAGGGAGGGCATCAGGACCCACCCTCACTCATGGAGACTCTCACATCCCATACTCTTTCCAGCTGCCTGGCTCTAACTCAGAACTGTCCAGTTAGAGATTCCATCCTCAAGATTAGGCAGTTGTTAAAATAAAAATAACCCCTGAATGCTCTTCATTAGAGTGTACCATAATTATTTAGGTAATTTAATACAATAGCAATAATTTAGCACAAAAGAGAGTTCTCCATTCTGAGCTGGGTTGTTGGCGTGTTTGGAGGGGAAGGAAGGAGGTGAAAGACAGAAGGATCTGGCTCTGCCCTTCCAGGACCGAGAACAGTTGTCTCTGCATGAGCAAAGGAGTGACAATTATTAGAGTTGCAGAGTTGAAATGGAGAGGGGATTGCTGTCAGCTTCGGTGGCCAGCATTTACTTTCTGCTTCTTGTTCTTAAAAATCACAGTCAGGCCAGTTGGGCTTGAACAGGAATTTGTGAGGACACTCACTGATGAAGGGAATAGGTAAGGAAGGGCTTGTGGAGTGGCGTGACTTGAGCTTAGAAGTGGGACCAAGACAGTTTGGAAATAGTCCAACAGATAAGGTGGAAGCATGATTCTGTAAAAGATGGGCAGAGGAAACAGATTTAGCTCAGCCAGCAAGAGGGAAGAAGGACCTTTCTCTTATATGGTAAGCATGCGCAAAACTGTTTTGAGAGGAAGGAGCCAGGAAGAGCAAGGGGCTCCAGCCTTCTCCCTTTGAATGCTAATGAATGGGTGCTTTCAGAATTTGACCTCATGGTGTTTCTAGGGATAAATATTGAGTACAAATACTCCTGCCAGCAAAAATAAGCAGCTTGGGGAGAAGGAAGTATTCTAAAGAGCAGGGGTGGGGCTTGGGATGCCCATCATGTCTGTTCTCCATCCTCAGTGACCGAGTTCTTTATCTCCTCTCTGCTTTGATTTTTCTAGCTCGCAAAATCGACAGTGTCTAAGTGGTAAAAGGCCAAAGTTGCTTTGGGGGGACTATATTTAGAGCCCCATACTTTAAAAGGTACAAAAGCTGTATAGAATCTGCCTCATTTCACGTTGTCTGTCCTCTAACTGGGTAAGGACCTGTCTAACAATACCACATTGGAGTTGGCTGTTGCCACATAGCAAATGACTCCCAAGCCTGGCAGTTGCATAAACATCATTTGTTTATCCTGCCATCTGTGATCTAAGCTCTGTTTCCCACGGTTTCATCCGGGTGCTGTAACATCCACCTTCTAGATGCCATATCCACATTGCTGCCGTGTTTGTCCTGGCTGGTATCAGTGTTTGACGGTCAGGGGTAGAAATCTTTAGACCAATGGTCATGGGAACATTGGTTCCTCTGTGTAGACCTTCCCACAGCTTTTTGGCTTCCTTATAGTTTGGTTGCTCTTGCAAAAGTGAAAAGAGAGTTGGGATAGGAAAGAGAATGTGTGTGTGAGAGAGAGAGAAAAAGAGAGAAAATATGTTCTATTTGTATTAACTAGTAAGTTAACACTACAGTTTCCACTGTATTTGATTTTTTTTTTTGACATGTCACTAAAGGCATCTGCATTCAAAAGAAAGGAAATTCAATTTTACTTCAGAGGGAAGAAATTACACAGAATTTGTCACCATGTTTTTTGGTTGTTTTTTTTTTTTTAAGCATCCAAGAGAATACTTTTTCTTCCCTATTTAAGTGAACCTTTGAATATCCCCAGACTCATTTATAGGGCCCAGCAAGGCAAGGATAAGAGAACTCAGTTTACTCAGAGCAGATGGAAGCCACATCCCAAGCGACCAGCCTGGCACCTCTGGCTGTGTAGAAGCAGGCATCACTGTCATACGGTCCTGCTAGACTTTGTCTCTGGTGCCTGATTATGTCCTTACCTATTTTTGAAGGGCTTCATATAATGAGGTAACACAGAGATGGAAGGACACTCTGGGGTGTCCTTCCTATTTGAAGCGGGTGTTCAATGACAACAAAGGTTAAGAAGAATACAGGACTGACCTTATTTAGAGGATTTCCAAAGCATGCTAATGAAGTAGCTAGTCTTTGGGTGGGCCCTGGAACACACAGCGCTCTCAGACCTGTGCTCCCGAGGTTCACTGTCACTGACATGGGATACTGAGTCACAAAGATGCCATCTAAGGTAGCAGCAGGAACGGACTTTCTGGATAGAGCTGTCGCCTAGAGCCACGGTCAGTCATGAAATACCGGTCTGTGAATTGGAGGGCAGAGTGCCGTTTTTCAGCACCGCCTTCCCTAATCAAGCAAATGCTGTACGGTGCTTTCTTCAAATGGGTTCTACCTGCTAAAGCCATGCTCAGCAGCTCCTGGCTTGTCTCTAATTTAAAGCACTTAGAGAGGATGTTGTTTAGAGTCTGAGAAGCCCTTTCCACTGACAGAAGAAAAATCCCTCAGTATTTGTTGATTTCACAGCTTTCTGAGAGTTGATTTTGAGTCATTTAAAAATAGTTGAACACTTTTCTGTATTAAATTCCAAACTCCAAATTCCAAACAAATAAAAGCTTCTGCATTTATTACATGTCCTATAGGGCAGGATTTTACTTTTAGTCTCAAAGGTTTCTGTCACTTATTTTATATATAATATTCTTTATCCCAATGATATAAATTGCTGTGATGATCTTTATTAAATCCTTTATGTCATTAAACCATAGGCTGAAAGACGTCTGCTTGTAAACCACGGCTCCCAATAAGTAGAAACATTTTGGCATTAAAATCTTTAAATATCTTAAAGAATCTGAGATACAGAACTGTCCTAGGAATAAAGAAGAGGCTGATGTTGATGTCTGTCCTCTTTTTCTGTGATCTTCAGTGCACATGGTTTTTAGAAATTTCAGGTAGAGGCATTTATGAAGAATACTAGACTGAAAATAGCATTGCAGGTTCCAGGCAGGAAAGAGAAACACTCAAAACAATAATTTAAATTTAAGCCTTGTTTGCAAAGGTGTTTCTGTGCCTTGGAGTCCAATGAATAACCCCTATGGCTGAAGCCACATTTGGATGTTCAGGGACAAGAGACATAGGGTAGTGGCCATGCCTCTAGCAGGATAGTATGCATACCTGCCAGGAAGATTGCCAGAAGAGTTCTGCTTTCTGAGCCTGTGGAGATCCTTCATGGAACAACTAACCACAACCCACAGAGAAGGCAAGGAAGCCCATCGCTACTTTCCATAACTATAGCTGGACTTTGGCTACTTTGTGGATGGATTCTTCTTTCTTCCACCCTTCTCCACTCCTTTTCTTCCACTTTTTCTAATGCTAGATAGAAGAGAAAAATGGATAGAGGGGAAGGGGGGTGATGGTGACATTATTGTTAGACTACTTCCTGCTGATTAGGGGTGTTGAGTTCCTTGGGGCAAGTTTGATCTTCACTGTCAGGACATCTAATTTCTTTTTGTTGTTGTTTCTTCTTTGCACATGACTAATTAACAAATTGTGACCAACAACAACCAACAGCAACCAACAACCAATCAACATCCAACCAACAACACACCCTGCCTCTCAGGCCCTCTTGTTTACATACCCTCTGAAAAGACCCCAGAATTCTAAACATCATACAATCTCAGAAACTATCTGCAGCTGGCAAAACCATGCCTCTGCTAGAGCCTGAGGCAAATCACAGTCAGCTGCTGTGGGCAGTGTGAAGCAGCTCCAAATTTTCACACTTGGGATCAAAATAAAAAACACATTCCCATAATATTTCTGTGTTTTTCAAAGAGATCAAAACTTCTAAATTGTCACCACACTTAACATTCAGACTTCTAATAGAGAAGACTGGAGATGGTTAGAGAATGATTTAGAGGGATGAGTGAAAGCTGTCTCCCACAGCAGACACTGTACTATAGCTTCAGCTGGATAGTTGCACACAAGGCCAGGCTTGTCAAACAGGTCTAGCTGCATGGTAAATTGAACACAGGTTTTCCTCTAATAGAATATGGATAAAAATTTATGAGGAATTTGAAACTCTGTATTTCTGGCTTTGTTCAGGCCATGGCACAAGGATGGGACACTGGAGGAAAATAGCAGAACAGGGGCTGGAGCTGTGGCCCAGTGGCTGAGAACATGCACTGCTCTTGCTGAGGACCAGAGTTCAGTTCCTAGCACTCATTCTGGGCAGATCACAACTGTTTGTAACTCTAACTTGAGGGGATCTGACACTCTTTTTTGGCCTCCTTATGGGTATAGAATTGTTTATACTTTCTTTCTTCCTTTGAAAATGGAATTATCTCTATTATTATTACTCTGTGGGTTTGTGTGGGCTGCCTTTGGGTGTGGAAGGAAAGAGCTTGTATCTAGTGACCCTTTTATAGTTTCTGACGTGTGCTAACTTGTGAGGTCACAGAGCACAGGCTCTGTGGAAATGGCATATAGAATTATTTATTGGAATATTCAAGGTTATAACCTTTTATAAGAAGCCCAAATGCTCAATTACTTAAAGTTCAGAAGACATGTTTGTGGAGCCCTGGGAGGGGTTCTGTGGTATGATTCTCTCTCTCACACTTGCTCCTCCTTAGAGAGAGAACAAGTCAGTTGCCCGAGTCCCCTGCTGTGCTGTCGTCATGTGGAATTGCCCCAGCCCCCTCCCTTTCAGCACACAAAGAGGGTGTGAGGTATTTGCCATGTGAACTCCTTCGGCCCCAAAGTGCCAAGAGGAGCTGGCATGTAGCAGACAGGGTGACTATTATGAAGCAGTGTCTTAAGGAAGACCAAGAGTCATGGCTTGGTACTTGGGATGAGGTAGACTCCTTAAGATAAAGTAAATGAATAAAGTGAATTTAGCACCATCACTGGGAAGCCATGGCATCAAGGGCCGTGCTAGGATAAGGGAATCTCCTGTAAATGTGTCCTAGTCTATGAGGAAGCCTTGCTCACTAGCTCTAGCCAATTCAGTTTCACCGGCACTTGTGGTCACTTGGTTTGAATGCCACGTTAATTTGTCACAGGCTTTGAACTCAAATATTAACAAAGGAAGCTTCTCTGTGGGAGGATGAGCCAGCTGTGTTCATTGCACTTGTTTTATTCAGCCATGAGAAAAATTAATCCCTTCTTGAGCAGCTGGTTTTCTGGATGACATTCTGTGGCTGAGCTGCTTCTGTTTTATGATGGGAAGAAAGGTTATAAAATGTTTTTAATTAAAAATTTTTCATCTTGCCCTCTTCTCTAAAAATATACCGTGGAAGAATACTATTATAATTGGAAGAAATATTTAGCTCAATAAAACTAAAATACAACTGTATGTAATCAGGAAATGAAATAATCAAGATCAAACATTTTAAAGAGCCTACAGGGTTCTGGTGTGTATGTGCTTTGGATCCTTGAACCAAAGCCTGCAGGATTTTCAGAGCAGCCACTGAGGAGCTCTGCATGACGAACAAACTGGACTTCTGCTTTTAAGACACAAAGTTATTACCCTCAAGGGATTGCTCTGATGCCAGAGGTAAAAGCCACAATGAGTGACTTCAGGCTGGAAGACAGTAATTAGGATGTGCCCACTAGAACAAGCCTGAGGACCTGAGCTCCCCCCGGAACCCAGTGTAATCAGCACAGGGAAGGTAGAGACGGGAGGATCCTGGCAGTCTCACCTGCTGGGTGAGTCCTGGGCCAGTGAGGGGCTGTCTTGGAGACAAAGGAGGGCGTGGGAAATGATGCTTGAGACTGTCCTCCGTTCTCCACATACGCCTACACACAGGCGCCTCTGTACTCAAAGAGCAAGAGAGCTAAATGATCGTTCCGACCAAACAATGATACAGGCAAGAGGCACTTTCCTCAGAACACAGGGAGGGCTGTAACCCTGACTCAGGTTGGCTTAGAAGGGCTTTAGCATGACGGTGGGAAAGCATGTGACACTGGGCTTCCAGCCTGCTCACAGGGCTCACAGCCTTCTGAGGCGAGACGCTCTCCTTCCACACAGCGAGACTCACTGCAAGCTCTTGTGTGTGTTCCAAGGTGAAATCTACCCTGCCTTTTCCTTGAAGGGAAACTGATTCCCCTTCTACATGCAAGGGCCCAAGGTATTTGAAGAAGCAGATGATGTTTCCTAAGACATCTGCTGCCCAGTCCTGTTACTCATTCCTCACTTCTCATCCATCTGGAGAATTGCTCGTCTGTCACTTCTCTCTGCATCTCCAGAGCCATATTTCTCATGGGTCTGAGCCCAGACTACTGAACATCTTCAGCAGTTCTCCTGCGCCCGCAGAGCAAAGGCTTGACTGGTGGCCACGACATAGCTCTCCAGTGGGAACCAAAATACGTGCATCCTGCACTGTGTCCCTGTGAAGTGCCACCCGAGCCTGAAGCCAGAGCACAGCTGTGACTCAGCAGCTAGTGCACCTCTGCCTTCACTTTTCCTGTGAGCGGATTAGTTAGGTTCAGCTGAGGTACTTGTGGGACCATGAAAGGGGTTCTGTGGTTATCATTTTTTTTTCTCTTTTTCTTGCTTGAAGACAGAACAAGTCACTGCTTAGGTGCCCCATTGTCCTGTCACCACTTGGAACTGCCCCTGATTCCCTCCAGCTTTGTCATCATCTCTGTGTCTCTGTGTTTCCAGCTGCCACACCTATGGCCAGAACAGTAAAACCTCCTACCTTGAGTGAGGTCAGGAGCCACTTGAAATACGTTTCTCATTTCCAAGACCCTAAAACCTGCAATCTTCTGCAGCAGTTAGTGAGCAGGGGAAATGGTTTTCAGAAGATAGGTGGCCAGGGGTCCTGCGCCCTCTCTTAACTCGGCATAGACGGAATTTCCTTCCCTTTTATTGGCTACTTCCACTCTGTTTCGTACTGTTTGGATTGCTACAGTCTGAAAAATCTTTAAGCATCCTGAAAAACTGCATGTATAGATAGACTCAGAAAGAAGACTAGCTTGTAGTTTAGGGCCTGATGAAGAAAACTGAGAGCGGCTTCTTGCTTTTCCTCCACGTCATTCTTATGTGGTAGCGTGGTCTCTCTGTGGGGCCTGAATCCTTTTCTGATAGTTTTTATGTTTGGTTGCTGGTTTGGTGTAAGTTCTGTGAAAGTTGCAAGACCCCATTCTTCTGCATTGTTTTAATCATTTATTAACATGTTTCTTTTCTTTAAAAGGAATTGTGTGCTGGTGGGGTGGATACAGATGCGTGGGTGTGCTCACTCGTGCTTGTAGGAGTGTGGATGCATGTGACTCTGAGGCCAGAGGTTGTATTCCCCTACTTCTCTCCACCTCATTTTTTGACAGGGCCTCTTGCTGCAGCTAGAGCAGCTGATGAGCTGTGCTGACTGGCCCCTTAGCCTCCCCTCAGTGCTGCAGTTACAGTGTGCGCTGCCACAGCTGGTTATCTGGGTGCCGGGGATGCCCTTGCATCCTCATGCTTGCACAGCGAGTACTTTACCCACAGACGTTTCCCAGTGATTTGCCGACTTGTTGCATGCTGAAGGAGAGTCTTTGCCATCAGTCTGGCCCTCGCAGTGGGCATTTGGTAGAAGTGCAGGGACTGGCAGAATGAAACTGATTCATTATTAGCTCGTTCTTGGCATGAGGTACATTCCTCTGCACTGTGGAGCAGGGTGGCCACAGGACCCTGTCAGGTTTAACAGAAGTGGAAACTCTTCCCACTAAGTGCTCCTGGTTCCTGACTAGACCCCGGTGTGGCTGGCAGCCACCGGAGTCATCTGCCCGCCTTGTTCTTGGAGTCTTCCGGAACAAGAAGCTGCTTTCTGCTATTCGTCCCTGGGTTTGCTCTCCTTACACGTGTGTCTATTTACGTGTTCTGGGGCCTAGATCTCCAGCACGTGACAAACAGTGGCCCCTCCTGATTAACAGAACTGCTTCCATAGCTCTTCAGGGGACAGAACCTTCCAGACAATGCTTTAGTGTCATACAATTATATATTGCTAGTCGGAATGGTGGCACGTGCCTTTATTGCCAGCATTCTCAGGAGGCGGAGGCAGGAGGATCTCTGGTAGAGGCTAGCCTAGTCTAATAGCGAGTTCCAGGACAGCCAGAGCTGCATAGTGAAGTCCTGCTTTAAAATGAACCAACCAACCAAATGAACCAAACCAATAAAAAATTATATCTTTCTATGCATTATATTTATCCAGTTATTTTGCTAAGTATTTTCTTTAAGAGCCTTTATACCTGCTCCTTCCTCCCACTTTCTTCCTTTCCCCTTTCCATTCCCTCCCTTCCTGCGTTGAGCACATACTATATAACTTGATCTGCAGTCAGTGCTGGAGACACAATGACAAATGAGACAAGCAGGGTGCCTGCCCTCTCGGAGATGATCATAAGCAACAGCTAGAAACTCCTGTAGTCTTCACTACCACCTCATAGTCACCTCACAGGCTCCAGCGGAAAGGTTTGGTTCCATCCTGACAGTGGTCACTGTGGTATAGGGACAGACCTAAGATGACGCGCCATTTAATGCATACGTTCCCCGTGTGAAGACCTGTCATGAGCTTCATCTCTTATAGCTTCGTTTCTCACCTATAAAATGAGGAAAACAATAGCATCTAACCTTATAGAGTAAATAGGAAGATACAATCAAATGCAGCTTACGTTACACTCAGAGCCTGACTCAGTCACGCTGGGAACTCAGATGAGGGCGGGGATGACGGCTGGTAGAGCGTTTGGAAATAGCTTTGCCTTGTTTGAGATGTGCATGCACTTACTCCCCAAAGGGTCTGGTGAAGTTTGGAGGGGATGGGACCAGAGTGACTTGGAGGAAGACAGAGCAGAGAGGGCAGGGCTCTGCAGCATCCTCGCTTCCAGCTCTTGGTCCTGTGCTTCCCCTACGGCCCTTACAGCCTCGTCTGTAAGTATCCAGATATGCTGACATCCTGGGACTAAGCTTAGCCAACGTACCCTGAAGTAGGATGAAAACTGCTGTGTGCCAGGAGAAGGCATCACTGCAATGGGAGGGCAGGGCCTGCCCAAGCTGTGGGCTATGTAGGGGCTGTAGAGCCCAAACAGGTGAAGGCCTGGGAGGACAGTATGTGTGCGCGCTAGCATGCATCACTCTTTAATGGGATGAGAATGGTCAAGTGTGTCCCAGCATTCAATTTGCCTTTTTCTCTTTCACAGCAGCTTTATTGCTTGAAAACCACATTAACTTTAAAATGACTCTTTCTAGCTAGCAAAGTACTAAGAATGAGTCTGTTGGAAACATCACAATTCCAACAAAGATGTCCTGAGAGACAGAAAATAGGCTCCCAGTTCTCTTAGGATCCTGTTTTGCATTTTAGCACAGGGATCCAAACAGACTAGTACTGAATATTGTATAAAAATAGAAAATAGAGGTGTGCTCCCCCATTGTAGCCTTTTTCAACCTTTTCACAGAATTTGGGATATGGTGGTAGAACATTTGACTTGGAAGCACCTCCAAGGGCGGGGCTTGGTCGACAAATAACACAAAAGACATACTTCTGTATGTTTGCATCTGTTTAACCGTACATTTCCATTTCAAAAAGATTCAGAAAAAACCATAGGAAAATGAGGTGCAACCTCACAAACTCTTAGTTGCCCAGCACAGTTAAAGACCCTCCCTCAGCCTCCCCATCAGGACCCCCCCTCACCTCCTTCTCCCTTCCCTCTACGGGTTGTACATCAGGGTTTCTTGGCACAGCTGTAATCATAGCCGTAATTTAAGAAGCGTTTTTACAAACAGGAGGCTGCAGTGTGCACAGAGGTTGCTCCGTTGGTTTGCACTGGGCCTATACTTGTGTGGATCTTAGCTCTCAGTTGACATTGTTGAATGGTAGTCTTTATTGAACAATAGACATCCTGTTAATGAAAGAATCAGTCCTTATTATGCCTTGTTATGCAATCAGTCAAACAAATAAACTGAAAATCGTCTCTAAAATAATCTACATGCAAGATTTATTTTTGTATGTACTTGACCTTAAGATATTTTTCTTCATGTATTTTGGGGGTATGTGTGTTATGTCCTTTGTATAGACATGTGTGTGTGTGTGTGTATGTGGATGTAGAGGCCAGAGGTTCCTTGATCAAGCTCTGCCTTTATCTTGTTTTTAAGTAGAGTCTCTCACCGAACCTGTAGCTTATTGATTCAGCTGGGCTGCCTGGTCAGTGACGTCAGGAATCTGCTGTCTCCCCCCCCTCCCCCAGTCTCCAGCGCTGGGGTCAGAGCTGCACATAACCACTTCAGGCTCTTTATGTGGATCCTGCTGCTCCAAACTCAAGTCCTCACACTCGCTCGAGTGGCAGGCACCTTACCAACTGAGCCATCTTCTTGGCCTTCTTAATTTATTGTTAGTATTTTAAAAATTCATACAGGCATAGATTATATGCGGAGTATGTCACCTTGCCCTGTTCCCACAGGGTGTTACTTGTGTTATGCCAGGTTCACAGGACCCTCAGAGACCACCAGGAGACGACTCGATGCAATTGCAAGAGAGCTTTATTACGAGAGCGATCGAACTCGGGACCCAAGTCTCACTGGCGCAGCAGTAGAGAAGTGGGACCCCGAGCTCTGAGTGAACAGAGGATTTTTAAAGGGAAAGTCTGTGAGCTGGGGGTTTCCATGGCAGCAAGCAGGGGGGCACAAGCCTTGGCGTTACAGAATTGGGTGAAGTTTAGCAGGGCGGGGTGACCTTTTCTGAGGCACATAATCACAATGGCTAAGGCATATAATCACAATGGCTATTTTTCTAAACCATATCTGAAACATTGGGGAGAATTTTCCCACCCAATTCTCAACCGATTCCCATTGATTATTGCCAGGGAGTTTGTCTCTATTTTCTATGAAGCATTTATTCTGTTATATTTCCTGGAGGCTGTTGCTAGGAGAGTTAACTTTGTTTTCTGCCAGGTGTACATTCTGTGATATTTCCTGGTACCTGAATTCAGTTCCCAGTAAAGATCTTTATTTCAAAATGGAGTTATATTCAGGCTATCTTAAGCTTTTCACTTGCTTTTCTCCTCCCTCCTGACAATTCACATACACACACACACTTTTTTGTGACTATATAAAATCTAGGCACTACAAAAGAGAGAAAACACACAATCTCTGTCTTCTGAGGCTTTTTTGCTTTGTATTATGACCTCAAATGATGATATTTTTTTAACTTTATGTTTGAAAAAGAAAAATTCCATTGTGCATGGGCAGCATCCATTCCTTATCCTTCCTCTGCAGCTGGGCACCAAGGTGAACTCCATAACTTAGCTTCTGTGAACAGTGCACAGTGAGCATCGATTCGCAGCTTAGTCAGCACACACATCAAATGATACAAATAATCTGGGTATGAACGTCTGAGTTTCCCAAAATGTGGACTGATTTCCGATAAAATATCTCTTCATTCCAGTATGAAGTGGGAAGTGTGGGCAGCAGTTCTGGACTGCAGACAGAGGAGGCCATCAGTGGGGAGAGGCCCCGTGTGCAGGCCTCTTAGGAGAACAATCAAAGAGAGGTTCTGTGTGGCAGTTAGGTCTAGTGGGAAGTGGCAGGGTCTCTCAGTGGACAGGTGAGGAGAACCTAACTGAGAGATGACTCAGGGTTGGGCTTTCTGAGGCTGCTCACAGTCTGTGAAGGACTCCAGGCCTACGTGTAGCTGGGAGTCTTTACTGCTCCAAGGCCCAGGCTTGGAGAGTTTCTGGAGCCAGTGGGATGTAGCTGTGGAGAAAGGGCTGCCTGATGGGGTCAGTTTCAGTAGTAACAGCAGAGCTAACCCTAAGCCTTTGTCAGGGAGGGAGAGGGCAATGTAACTACCAGCCTCACCCTTCCCCCACCTGTCAGTCTTCTGCCCATTCCCTCTATTGGTGCAACTGGAAGTCACAAACAGGAAAGTCTTAGTCCCATCTGTAAGGGACAGTTGTGCAAGGCCCAGGGTCAGGTGTGGGAGACAGATAAGAGAGTGGATATGAGGCACAAGAGAAAGTATTCAGGCCAGGCGTCAGACCCAGCTGGCATGGTGTCCACTGAAATCCACCAGCATTTTCAGAAAGCCTAGGCAGTGTGACAGTCCCATAGAAAATGAGGACACTTTGGTGACAGTTCTGAAGCTTCGGCCTCCACACTGTTCCAAAGAGAAGTGTCATAGCCAAAGTGGAGCTGCTGCCAAGTGGCAGCACCTTAACTATAGCGGCCTCACTAACCTCAACAAAGAGCACAAGCATTCAGTGATGGGTGCAAGAACTTGGAAGGGTGATTTTGCACAACTGTTTTCAATAGTTCAAGGCTGCACTGGAGGCTTTCTTCTCGTGCATTGTGGCCTGCAGCAGCAGCACCGGAGGGTGGTTAGAAGTGAAGAGCCATGATGACCGCATCTGAACTTCTAGGTCCACACACCTGCTGTGGTGCTCAGAATTGCACTTTTTTTTTTACCAGCTCTGTTTGGGAAACATGCTTTAACAAACCCCACAAAGTTTTAGAACATGAAGAAGTAAGCTCGGGGCTTTGAATATCACATCTCTCCACACCTCAGTACATCCAGTTCCATCCCATTATCCTCAGCACATTTTTCAAATGGTCCTGTAAAACACACAAACTGTATCCGAGAGGCATGGCTTTCACACAGTGTTCATCTGAGGCCCTCATCTGATGCCCTTCAGAGGTGTGACCCAGTCTACTTTCAAGCAGAGCCATCCTTTATTTGGGGATATTTTATTTGAATACAGGCTCCTGAGACTTACATGTCTGAGAATAACCTATGTCTCTCCTTGCTCAGGGGCTGTGCAGAGCAGAGTGCTGCATCCATTCAACATGGAACCTAACTTATGCCTACATAAGTGTATATTTTACTTTATTTCAAAATACACTGCTAGCTTATAGCCAGACATGCTATTTTCCCAAGTTCTGTCTTTTCTGAGGTAGCTGAGGGTGTTGGCTCATAGCCCTTTCTACCCTAGTGCATGAGAGATCTCTAGACCAGTAGATCCCCTTTTGAGGTGTGCCAGGAGCTGTTTTAAAGAGCTTTTATTGCTGTTTGAAACATTAAGAAATTGCAGGACTGCACACATGTGGTAACATGTACAGCAGGTGAGAGTCATACATAGAATACCAATTTAAAATATTAAATACACTCAGGAAGCCTCCTTGCATTCTGCCTGCTGCAGCTTCTGTGTCTGCGCCACCCATGTAAATATCGACCTACTAAATGTTTAAAGATGTCAAGCACGTGGTTCTGCAGGCACAAACGGAGCTGTTCGAAGCCTGGTTGCATATTTCGGCTTATGTGAAACCCAAAGCTCCCTATGTGTGCATTTTCCTAGTAGCCAGAGGACCATAATGCTGTATTGACTCCCTGGGTCATTGTCAGGGAACCCCAGGATTTCTCCAGAGAAAGAGGTGAGGGGCAGTCATCATTTTGGCTGAAAGTGGAAAGCAGAGTAGTAACTTGCCTTGAAGATAAATTTGCAAATTGAGTTATCACTCTTTTTCTGTTTATCTAAGGTCACAGAATTAGAAAAAAATTTCTGATGTGTTTTTACTTATATTCTGTATAAAATAGTAATTAATTATATCAAATAATATTTTTAAAAAATCCTATTGGCTTTGGGAAGACTATTAAGAGCACAGAGGACGGCTGGGCGTGGTGATGAACACCTGTAACCCCAGCACTGGAGAGGCAGAGGCAGGTGGAGCTCTCTGAGTTCCAAGCCAGACTGGTCTACAGAGCATGTCCAGGACAGCCAAAGCTACACAGAGAAGCATGTCTCAAAAACAAAAGCAGAAACAGAAACAAAAAAGCGAAGAGATCTCATATTCCTGACCCCTTCACTTTTTTCCACAGATCTTGTGTGACCCTGGGATTTTATGAAAATGATATGAAATGGATGAAGGACTCAAACAAGCACAAGATTAGATGGTTTTGCAGCTGTAGCATCTGTGTTTCCCGGAGGGCTTCAGAGAAGACTGCTTACGAAACCTCCCGCCTCTCCCTAGCCCTTCCTTACCTGACGCAGTCTGAGTCTTTAAGTAGTTGTTAAATGCATAGGTGAGGATGTGATCTCAGCGGCCGCCTGGGGTCACCTTGTTCTTGGAATAGAAGCAAACAGGACAAACTCCATCCGAGGAGGAGTGTTCGACCTGACGCTCCTGCTCCCATGGTGCTCACTGCGCTCTCATGTCAGCTTGCTGTAGACCTCTTGGTCCTGTATGAATGTTAGCTGAAGTTCTTCCTCTCTCTGCCCTGCACAGAATAGCAACCAACCCTTCTCTTTGGTTCCCCTGAACAGTTTGTACAAGTGGTGTTTGTGTATAGTGGAAATTCCTAACTATCTCAGCTGGGAGACAGGTAGGATTAAATGTTTTTTGTTCTTAACAATTTTCCTGGCAAGTGTAACGCCATGCTCCTTAGGTAGTGCCTGCATAAAATGCTTTCTTTCCACAGATTACAGAATTGAAAAGATGGGTGTGGCCAGGCAAAGCTATAGCATAAAAACCCATCATACAGCCACCGGGGATGCATGGTCAGGGTCAGCCGTGGGGAGTCAGTGCGCCCTCTGTGAGATGTGGTGAGGCATTTCCCTCCTGCAGTAGCCCTCACCAAACCCTCTAACCCAATCTAACCATGACAAAACACCCAGCAAAGCTCAACAGAGGGTCAGCCTGTAGCATACCTGACCAGGTCTCTTAAGGTTGTCGAGAATAAGCAAGCTTGACACCCTCTCACGGCTCAGACTGCAAAGGGCAGCATGGTGACTCAGTGGAATCTGGCTTTCTAGATGAGACCCTGGATCATAAGAGAGAGAATTTAAAAGGAGGGAGAGCTGGAGGAATGACCTCACAGATTTGTCAAGAAGGAGTGAGGACAAGTTGAGATGGTGGCCTAATCCCAGGTGGTGGCGGTGGTGTGTGTGTGTGTGTGTGTGTGTGTGTGTGTGTGTGTGTGTGTGTGTCCGCAGAGACAGGGGATCCTGGGGCTGGGTTCAGTGAGGGAAAATAATGAGGAGAGCACTCAGGGAATGCACTCAAGATCAACCTTTGCCTTGTGCATGCATGTGCACACACGGCCATGGGCACTCCTCTACACACACTCCACACAAGTGCAAACACGCATATGCACATGCCAGTGAGTGTTTGCGTGCACTTGCAAAAATAACTAGGGAGATTTGGAACCCTGGAATAGGCTGTGATCTCATAACTATATCACAACATACCCACTTCCCCTTGGGCCCTCTGTCTAGTTCTGTTCAGCATTCTGCAGCTGTACATTATGGCTTCCTACACTGTGGTGGTTACTGCTTCAGCTGATTATAAAGTTGCCACAATTTTAAATCACAGGGGAAGAAAGTCTCTGTGAGAACCTGCCTAGATCAGCGTGGCATGTAAAAATGCCTGGAGAGACATTTTTCTTAGTGGGCTAGTCGAGGTGAGAAGACCCACTCTGAACGTGGCCGGCACTGTCTCACGGGTTGGGCCATGGACTGTTTAAGAGTATAGGAAGCTAGCTGAGCACCAAGCACGCATGCTATCTGCAGAGGTTTGGATGAAAATGCTGGTTTGGCTCATAGGAAGTGGCACTTTTAGGATGTGTGGCCTTCTCGGAAGAATGTGTCACTGGAGGTGGGCTTTTAGGTTTCAGAAGTCCAAGCCAGGCCCAGTGTCTCTCTTCCTGTTGCCTGCTGGTCCAGATAGAGAATTCTTGGCCCCTTCTCCAGCACCATGTCTACCTGTGCTCCACCTTAATTCCCACCATGAAGATAACGGGCCAAACCTCTGAATCTGTAAGAGTTGCCGTGGTCATGGTCTCTCTTGACAGCAATAGAATCCTAACTAAGACACCATCTCAGTTGCTTTTCTATTGCTGTGGTAAGAAACCAAGAAACATATAGAAGAAAGAGTTTAGTTTGTGTTCACAGTTTAAGAAGGTTAAAGTCCATGACCATTATTATGGTGGGGAAGGTGAAGCAGGCAGCCAGGCACCGTGCTAGAGCAGTAACTGAGATCTCACATCTTGATCCAGAAGCACCAGGCAGAGAGCACTTAACAGGAAAGACATAGGGTGTTTGAAACCCCCAAGCCCACCTCTAATGACACACCTTCTCCAAAAAGGTCACACATTCTTATCCCTCCCAAATAATCCTACCAACTGGGGACCAAGTATTCAAATCCACGAGCCTGTGGGGCCATTCTCATTCAAACTGCCACACGCCGTTGCGTTCTGTCCCAGCTCTTAACTGTGGATGCAGTGTGGCCAGCTGTCTCACACTCCTGCTGCTAAGACTGCCCTGCAAGGATGGACTGTGGCCTGGAATTTTGAGCTCGGTAATCCTTTTCCCCTAAATTGCTGTTTGTTGTTGCAACAAAAATGAAAGCAGAACAATCTTTCTTATCTCTCGTCCACTGTGGGGTATCCATTCCTGAACACACCCCCGTCTCTGTCTGTTAATTATTTTAGTGGCACGCTTTGAGGTTTCTTTGTTCCGTTTTGTAGACACCATCTGACTGCAGACAGCAGCCTGTATCTAGTTCCATAAAGACTTTGAGATTTGGGGGACTTTCCTATGTGGCCTCACTTAGAACATCTCAGTTATACTGGAGGGAAGATGACCTGTTGCTGTGAGAAGGGATGGATGACTTGTCTTTTAAGTATCTCAATAGAAATTGTTTATTTTCTCAGCTTCATAATTATCATTGTTATGTGTCTAAACCATGTACCTGGGCTGGGGGAAAGAAACTTCCATTGTGGTGTCAGGTGCTAAGGACGTGACAGATACTCTTAGTGATGGTCCCCCTGGGGGAAAGTGGCAGGTTTCACAATGCCTCTATCCAAATGCCTCTTAACATCTTAGCAACACAGTGGCTCAATTAGGGGGCTTATGGGTTTCTTCTAAGTTAAAACAAACAGACAATCAAATAAACAAACAAACAAACAAACACTAATACAACAATGGTAGAAAGCAGGTCTTCTTAAACACAGCTGGTTTTAAGTCCCATTTCAACAGAGTTCTTGAGACCTATTGGTTGTACACAGCAACACAGTGTTAGAATGTGCTTCTTCTGCACAGGTGGGAAATTGTGTTAGGGGCATCACTATTTTGGTTAGGGCCTAAAGAAGTGTACAAAGCACCTGGATTCTTTGAATGACAGAGACCACCCTGGACGCGCAGGCAGTAACAGCAAGAGGAAATTTTGCAAAGAAAGCTTCAGTCGCTACAGCAGTCAGTCTTGTTGCAGGTGTGGGGTGGAGTCAGAAGAGCGCACACAGGAGCTTCCAGGTTCCTATGTTCTGGACAAAGATTTGGCCCTGGGTTGTGGTAGAAAATGAGAGTGTTTATTAAAGTATTAAGAGAGCTCTTCCAAGGGTGGGACTGGACCAAGTGGGCCAGGGAGCCAGGGCCACAGAGTCTTGACGACTGAGAGGCACTTCCACCAGCCCACTGTCTCCCACATTGGGTAGTAAACACTGTTCCCGATCCTCTGTCCCTCACAGTAGCCATGGTGGGGCTTCCAGTCCTTCTGCCAACTGGCTTTATGTTACTCTTCATGAGTGTCTCTCCGCCCCCCCCGTCCCCCACTCGGTATCTTAGTGTAATAGTACCTAATGCAGTTAAAGGGCCCATGTGGTGGGAAGAGGTGGAACAGGAAGGGAAACCAGCACAAGCTGTCTAGATCAGTGAATTAACTTCCATATTTCCTGTTAAGAATAAGATATAAAAGGAATCAAAGAATAAACGACTGCCTGCATTTCGGGTTCTGGATAGTAGTCGTGACCCAGGCAGGGACTTGTCCTAGTCACCACAGGGAGTGGGAGAAGGAAAGCTAGCAAGAGGCAACTTCATGTCTGTGGGCTGTGGGCTCTCTACTTTCTCTTCCATATCTACTTTGTCCTTCCTCATCATTTTTCTGTAGTACATTAATATTATTCACATATACTTTGGGGAGTATACCCAAGCGACTAAGATAACTAAATGATTTGCTCTTCATTGTACACACATACATACATGAGAAAGAGAGAAAGAGAGAATGATTAATTGATTATTCTTGGTTTTATCTTTCACAGACCGCAAATAGATCTAAGATTTATTTGATAGATATTTAATAGATAGATTTATTCATTCTTAGATCTATTTTATAGACAGTAGTGGTAGGTCTAAAATTAGTTCACTCCTACTCCTAGATTTTATCACCAGATAAATGAAAAAAAGAAAGAAAAGAAAAAAAGGACATGACTGTCCCCAGGTATGGTGGAGGAAAAAGTTTATTATAAATAAAAGGGAGAAAATAGTCAGAGACAGAGTCATCTGGGAGAGTCCAGAGTGAACCTGGCCAGTCCGAGTTTGGCCATGTGAGGAAAGAGGGGAGGGAGGGGAGAGCAAGAGAGGAGCCACCAACCAAGAGGGGTGACCTGGACCAAGAGACTGGCATAGCCAAGTGGCTGAGTTATATAAGGGACCAGAGGAGCTGAGGGGAAGGCAGCCCAACACAGTGCCTGGGGTGGAGATTTCAGGGTAGAGGGCAGATGTGCACTTTAGCAGGAGGTCCTAAAGAGGTAGACACTGGGGCACACTGGAAGAACCTGACAGCCAGCATCTGCTCTGATAATTTAATGGACACCTCAGTTAGACATTTGTCCTGGGTTTGAAACCTAACAGGTCGCAAGTTGTAGAATATGATTGAAAAAAATTTTTTAAATACATGAAAGTATTTTTTAACTTTAAGTAAAAGGGGGGAAAAAGACAGTGTTTCCATATAATCTGGTCTTTTCAAGGGTTTAGCAGACTCCAGATGCATCAGAAAATGTCATAAAACAGCATCTTGTGGTCATTCTGAGGGCTGAAGCTCCAAACTGGGAGAGCTGAGAGCATTCTGCTATGTATCTCAAATCAAGTACAACCAATACCTTCTTTCTGAGGGTTTTCTTTGGTCAAATGATGTGTCAAGAGGGTTTGGAGTGGTTACATCAGGTAACATGCTCTCTGTGTTAAAATGCGTGGCAGGATTCGGTTGAAGATCTCAAAGTTGGAGCAGTCCACCCAGGAGCTGATGCAGGCAGGAAACGTGTCCCAGGAACATGAGAAGGGTCCTGCAGAGCTTGGCTTAGATAAGAGTGGAGACGTCATTTGGATGGCACCAAAGCAAATCTTTTAATTACAAATAGCTCTAGCTTTACACTGACCACAACAAGGAACAAATGGTTCTGTGTGCACCAGATCTAGAGAGAGAGGTGGTGAGCTCCGCTTCACCTCATATGTGAAGTACCAAATTCAAAGCTGGCTTTAGTGGCTGAGCCAGAAAAAGCTTCCCCTTGCCTTTTCTCCTGTGAGCACAGGCATTTACCGGGAGAAGATCCCAATTAGGCTCTGGAGCAACCCAGGGCTACAGAGGTATTTACAGTGCTCTTTGTTAGCAGGCACCTTCTACGGATGGCTATGTGAGCATGTCCATCAGTTTGATGAGAATTAGGAAATAATCTATTGATAGGGTTTGAAGAGCACAATAGAGAGAACACACATGTCATTGAGCCACTTCGTTCATTAATGTGTGTGTGAATGTATATGCACATCTCTGGCCTTTGTGCATGTAAAGGCCAGAAGAGACAAGAATGCTCTATCACTCACCACACATTCTTTTGAGGCAACATCTCTCCCTCAACCTGGGTCTCCTGAAAGCCATCAAGCTCCAGCAATCCTCCCGTCTCTGTTACCCTTAAAGGCAGGCTTGTGGGTATCTGTGCAGATGTTAGGAATTTCAGATGGGTTCTAAGATCTACACACTGGTCCTTATGACTGAGGAGCAAGTGATCTTAGCTACAGAACCATCTCTTCAGCCCCTGGTTTCTTCTTTTTAATTTGAAAAGAGGGTGAAGGGTTTGGTGGAGTGAGTATGAAGGGTAGAGAAGGAAATACCATGTACTTATGATTATGCAGGACCTAAGACTTGGTGGATAGAAAGGCACACAGATAGGTATAAGGCTTCTGGTGGGACAAGCCTCCATATCCTCTCTCTCCTTGGGCACTAACTTGTTCTGGCTGGTGACTGGCATTCACACTTGATGAGAGCTGTCATAGTGAACGCTGTAGATGCTGCAACTACTCTACCTAACCCTTCCTACACAGGGCTCTAGCCTGAACGTGTGTGTGTGTGTGTGTGTGTGTGTGTGTGTGTGTGTGTGTGTGTGTTGCAAGGACTGTGTCAACAAATAGCTCTAATGCTAGAAGCACAGGGCTGCTTTGGAATGAGGAGTCCAAGAGAGTGAGTCTGAGAGAGAGCAGCCCCTGCCATCTGTGTCCTGCTGGGACAGCAACCAGTCCTTATGATTCCCACTATCACTGATCAGTTCTTTGGCCCCTGGGTTTTGGGGTCTTGGGGTTTTGGGACACGTGCTGGTTAGTAAGCTCTGGCACCAAAGTTCTAAATTCTGCTCACAGAAGCATCACTTAAGGGTGTTCACAGTACAGAGGATGGAACACTCTTAAAAATCTGCCAGCTCCCCACCTCCTCCTAGCCAAACAGCGGTGACTACACTAGACTGCTTAGATTGAACAAGAGTCCTTGAGATGCATTCTACCCTAACCAAATGTCACCAGGAAGAGAGACATGATCGATCAAACAGGAAAATATCTTGGAGTCATATTGTTTTGAAGTAAAAATGTGGTGAGGTGCTTCAGTGTGCCTGCATAAGCCTTTGGGTTTTAGTGGTTACTTTGAGGAGCTGGGGAGAAAGCGATGATTGAAGACAGTACTGCTCCTGCAGAGGCCCGAGCTCTGCTCCCAGCGCGCATGCCTGGCTGCTCACGCTGCCTGCACCTCCAGCGCAGGGTGGTCCCACACTCTCTCTGAACTCCATGTGCCATACACACCACACCCCACTACACACAATTAAAAAACAAGAAAAATTAACTTACATTTTATTTTAAAATATTTTTAAAATTCCTTTGAATCCCTTGCTTTGCGCTCTGCCACTTTGTGCCTGAGAAAAACAATTCCAAGAAGAAAGGAGAGATAGGTTGTGGCTCATCCTTCTAAAGCCTTCTGCCCCCAGCTGGCTCCATTGTCATGAGGTAGCATATTCATGATGAGAAGTTTGTTTTGGGGAGAGCTGCACCCTCAGGACAGCCAGGAAGAGTGGGGAGATGAGGGGAGAGAGAGACAGAGAACACCTAGAGAATTTCTCCCTCCTCCTCACGTTCTCAGCGTCTCTCACAACAGTGCTGCCAAATGGACACCAGATCTTCAACACATGAGCTCATGGGGGACAGTTCATATTTCAATCATAAAGTTTTGTTCTGACCACCTTTTAGAAAAAATAGAAAATCAATATATTTCTTTATCAACTCTGTTATGTTTTTAAACATCGCCACTTGCCAGTCACTACAGCTTTAAAGCCTTGGTGAGCGGTGTTTCGCTAACAGCTAGCAAGAGCTTGAGTTGGTTGGCGCCGGCCGTCTTCAGCATTTCTTGCCTTCAGCCCTTTCTCTGCCTTCCAAGTACATGTTAGCATTAAGTATGCTACCATGTGCAATATCTCATAAAACTAGGGTCAGGAGATCTGTGTTATTTTATATCTAATTTGTCTCCCTACTTAACTTTTTTTGTGTGTGTGTGTTCTTTTATTTTTCAAAAGCACAAATGTAAGGGACAGGTTGAATTATCTTTCTAAATGTATCATGATTTATCTCAACACCTTTAGACACCTTGATTATTATTATCTCCGCCTTGAAAGCAGTGCTCCCAGGAATCTCTCTGGTGGACATCTCTGTGGCCCTCTCTGATTATTTTTCTCCAATCCAAGGCTTCCTCTCCATGCTTCTACATGAGTGCCTCGCCTCATTTTCATCAGCATGGAGAAACTTATTAAAAGGTTTGCAGCTTATCATTCAGAAGCACGTGACTTTTACTGTTGTTTCATATCTTAATTTTTTTATTTTTTCATTTTTATTTCTGTGTGTGTGCTTGCACACCGTAATGTGAGTATGAAGGTCAGAGAATAACTCATAGGAATGAGTTCTAACCTTCTGCTATGTGGGCACCAGGGGTCGAACTGGGGTTCTCAGGCTTGGAGGCAAGCACTTTTCCCGGCTGACCCATCTACTTCATCTCCGGTTGCTGTTTTTTGTGTGTTTGTTTGTTTTGCTTCATTTTGTTTTGTTTCATTGCTAATAAGTCAAGCTATTTTATTATACAGATATTTCATATTTTATTTTTTTCCTTACTAGGTTTTTATTTTATGACTTTCAGGTGCTTTTATTTTAGAAAATTACTTCTTCATAATAACTCTATTCCTCCTAACTTTATGCTATCTATTAACATAAAATGTTTTTATTTTTATAAGTCAAATTTATCAACTTATCCTTTTCATCATAGTTCATCTTATTGAGTAATGAACATATGAATAATATTGTGGGAATCAAATAGTACAGCCTTGCTATTTTAAAAATGTTTTTTTTAATTTTTAAATTTATTTTTATTTCATGTGCACTGGTGTTTTGCCTGAGTGTGTGTCTGTGTAAGGGTGGTTGGATTCTCTAGATCTGGAGTTACAGACAAGTGTGAGCAGGGTGCTGGAAATTGAACCTGGGTCCTCCTGAAGAGCAGCTAGGACTCTTAACCACTGAGCCATCTCTGGCCCAGGCTTGCTGTTTTGTTTTGTTTTTTAAATTATTTTCGTCACAGTTTATTCCTTATATGTCCTGACTGAAGCTCCCTCCCTCAACCCCGCCCCCAGCCTTGCTGTTTTTTAACCAATGATTCAGGCAACCTGTGCTTTCTCACTGCTGGCCTGCCGTCTTTCCTCTGTTATGCTTTAGGCTTCCTACTGCGCTCCTGGGGAGCCCTTTGGAAGCAATCTTGCAGGGCTATCCCATTCTCTGACTAAATGTTTCCTATTTTTACAGAATGTGTTGCCATCCCTACTGTGGGACACTGCTCTTCTTTTAACATTAGGTCATACATGACTGTTCCTATGGGAAGTTGGGATTGTTATAAACATCCAGTCATTTAGGCAAAGGCTTTGATACCTAAATATGGCACTTCATGGCAGAGGTTGCTGGCCATTCTCCAAACCTGCTTCCTCCTCATGCTGTCCTAGAGAAGAACACATTGTTCAGCTGGGCTGCTAGCTGCGTCATGTCATGGGGCTATGGCCAATGGAGTACGATGTGCACCCTTTCCTGACTTGGCCCATGACCACATCTTTTACTTGATCCTCTGCACTGTTCCATGGTGGCTTTAGCCACAGGATGCACACTCCAAGCCCCCAGTCACCATTTAGAACCCCCACTTGAATGCATGAGGAGTACTAAACTTTCATTAAGTTAAGCTACAGGGTGTGAAGGCTTATTGGAGTCACCTTAGTGAGTACCTTAGTCTCGAAGTCAAATTAGGGGAAATTCAGACATTGCACATGTAAAAGAAGTTTCACCTGGGCAGCTGTGCGGTGAAGGGGTGTGCCTAGAGGCATTCACTAGACAGGAAGGACCTCTTCCTTCCTGTGTGCTTGCTTCTGTTGCCAACAGGTCCTCTACCCTGTCAGACCACCCATGTGAAAAGACAAATCTGTATTTTAACAGACTCTTTCTTGACGTGGCTTTGTCTACCTGACACATTGCCCTTTTTAAAAAATTTATTTGCGAAGATGTTTTTATTTTGTGTGTGAGTGTTTCCCCTGCATGGGTGCACACACGTTACATGCATGCAGTGCCTTGGAAGCCAGAAGAGGACATCAGACGGTCTGGAGCTGCAGCTACAGAGGTTTGTGGGCCATCATGTGGGTGCTGGGAGCTGAACCTGAGTCTCTGAGAGAACCGTCTGTGCTCTTCACTGCTGAGCCATCAACCCAGCCGCACGTTGCTTTATTATCATTTTAACTCTGTTGCCCAGAAACCCTTCTCCCTCCCGAAAGGATCACTGAGTTTGGTGTCCCTGGCAAAGTTATCATGGGGATATCGGAAGGCTAAAGATGTCTACAGCTTTTTTGGACATTACATGGATGAGATACAGTTTGAACTTCTGCTTAAATATTTTAGGAACTTCCTTTTGAGAGATAAACTGGTGCATCTAGCGTTATAGGTTTCTATCTATGATCTAGGAATATCATTAAATACATCCAAGTGAAATGCCAATTTTAATTGTTATTTCTGAAATCTCTCTTAATTCTGTTTTGATAATTCTTCCATTATGGCCTGGGCAAAAGGCTGTTAGGTTAAAACTTGATTGTTTTGTTCCTGAAAATTAGGGTAGGGAGAGAGGAGGTACAGTAGAAAATACAAAGGTTGTGCTGGCCTAAAAATTTCTTTGTAAGCTTGACCAAATGGACAGCTAGCAAATGGAACCCATGATTCAGCCGCAGTCAGCCTTTCTGAGGTGCTGCGTGGGCAACAAGCAGTAGCTCAGTTTTTACCAATCAAGGGTCAAGTCATCATTGGACACTTTGACCACTGAACAGGCAGAACAGTGAACTTTTATCCTGGAAAATCCCTAACAAAGCCACTCACCACTTTGCAGAGTTTATAGATGAGAACAGTTCAGGTCGGGGAACTATCTGGCTTGCCTGAAGTCACCCTGGTGCCTAGAGGCAGCAATACTGGAACTCAGGGCCCTGCTGGCCTTTATTACAACAGATGTTGCGGACATGCTGCACCTGGTTCTGTGCTAAATATTTTCCTGTTTCATTTCATCCTCACAAAATTATATGCAACAGCTTCCATGCATTTCATCATCATACGTATTTCTTACACACCTACTGTGTAGCAGCCACTGTCCAAGGTGCTGGGATATAGCTATGGTTTCTGTGTTCATATTCTCATCATCTAATAGGAGCAGAAGACAGTGTCTTCATAAGTCAGCGAATATGAACATCATTTCTTTGTTTTAGAGACAAGAGCTTGCTGTATGTCCCAGGCTGGGTTTGAACTCATGATCCAACTCTGCCTCCCAAGTGCTAGGATCACAGGTGTATTCAACTATGCCTGGCTGTTAATAGGAACATTTCAATAGTGAGGGATTTTAGTCTGGAGGAGAGTAACTGAGATGGAAGAGGATTGCTTTAAATTGAGGTGATGACATTTGGGTGGAGACATGAATGACAAGAATAGCGTTGAAGGCTGAGGGAACTGCAAATACAGATCCCTAGGAGGGACATTCAAAGGAGGAGTAAAGCCTGAGTGACAAGACTGAGGGCAGGGCCAAATGTAGGAACCTGGGAGGTTAAATGGGAAAGCGAGGTGATTCCGGTTGTTAGTTGCTGTTGTTCTCCATCACTTCCGCGTCTCGCCAGTGAGAGGCCCAGCTACACAGAGGTTCTATGATTCTTCCCAGTCGCGTCCTGTTGGGTGGCACAAGAGCATCAACTGAAGATTGAGCAGCTCCAGATTCCACACTGCTCTGTAACCCACCTTCTCTGGCAACCTCACCCACTCTGTTCCTACATGTGAAATAATAGTGCTAGTAAGATAAATAGTTTTTAATGAAACTTTTGTTCTCTTCCCCCTTGAAAAAATAGTTCAGGGGTGTGTGTGTCACCACATACCACCCTGAGAGGGTGGAAGGAGCCTCTGTTCTCCTTGGATAGGTGCTAATGGCTGGAAGTCTTCTGGCAGCTGCTTCACTGGCTTTTGCTCAGACTAGTGTTATCACACTTTGGAACTCTGGTCAAGCTAATGTAGAAGATGGGAGGTGGACACTGATACAATTTGGTGGGAATGTGTGGAAATACAAGTGAATAATGAAGGAGCTCCTTATTGTTCTTTGTGAACCTGAGAGAACTACTGAGAGGCCACCTACAGGCAGCCCAGGTCCTTCCTCTGCCCCTCCTATCCAAATGCTGTTAGGATGGGCTGGATGAGGTAGACACTCATCAGTGTTTACAGGGCAGGTATTGTGGGAGCAGGAAGGGATATAGTGTGGCTCAAGGCAGGACATTAGAGCTCATGTGGCTGGGGAGAGGATTTACACTGTCAGCACAGGAGCCTGAGGGCATGGGCAGGCCGCTGTCAGCGTGGAGACAGCAGCCCTGGCCAGCAGCTGTGAGCACACGAAAGCTCAGATACTGGTGCTGCTTTCCCCGAAAGATCTCCCTGAGGCTCCTTGGAAAAGTGGCAGATTTCAGAATTAGGAGAGGGAAGGGCAAGATGGGCCTGGAACATGATGTTAAACCAGAAAAATAAGCTTCAGAGGTAGATGGAAGCTCGGCAAAGGACATAGAAGCCAGCTAGAAAGGCCTCCTGTTGGCCTAATCTAGGAAAATTTCAACATTAAAGTGATACATTTAGTTCAGTGACTAAAACTCGAAATCTGAGTCCATATTAGCATAAATAAATAAAACAGTTACCAAGTATATAATTGTAAGTTTTCTGAGGAATGGGATATTTATCCGGTTTTAAAGAACCTTTTTGTGAAATACCAACAAACCACAAAAAAAAAAAAAAAAAAAAAAAAAAAAAACCCACCAAAAACCTAGCAATCTATACTTGTGTGTCTGTCAGGTTTTTTTTTTTTTCTAGCTAACAGTACGAGTAATGAAATAAATCAAAACTATGTGCCACCTGCTCAGGGCAAGAAGGAAAACATGGTACCAGGTCTGCAATCTTCCTGTCAACTATAGCTGCCCTGAATTGAATCGTGAGCATATGCCAGTACAGCTCACACTGAGGAGTAGCCTTTAAAATAAACCAGCTATAATCTTAAAAAAGGCCAAGGGTCTTAGCAGTCAAGGAAAGGACAGAAGGTTGCAGGTTGGAGGAAGCAAAATAGGGAGCAGAGGGATGCCTGACAACCGTGACTGTGGGTGCTGATGGCCCTGAGGTGGGCGTGAAGGCACAGGAGCGCCTGGTGATGCTTCATGGCAGCGATTGTTTTCAAAGGGCTCAAGTGTTCTGTGTCTGCAGCTGCTGAATATGTGTGTGATTTCTTCCAAATAGAGTATTTAAGAATTAAATCAAAATAGGGGAAGCAATTACTTTGTGAGCACAAGGACATGCGTTTGTATCCCCAGAGCCTACGTAAGTAAAGGGGCATGGTGGCATTTCCTCACAACCCCAGTGCTAGGGAGGCAGAAATGTGTGTTCTTGGGCTTGTGGGCCTGCCAACCTAGTCTATTCAGCAACTTCCAGGCCCACGAGAGTGGAGGGTGGTGCCCTTTGAGGTTATCCTCTGACCTCTACGTGCACGCATGTATGTGCACACAGATAACACCCACACACAGGAACTGGACGCACGTATACACACAAAAATAATAGACATGAATTATGAATTACAAGGTTAAGTAGCTAGTGTCCCTCCTAGTATGCTCAATGGCATTTATAATAACGCCATGTTAGGGAGTTGAGGACTCTGAAACCCTATTGTCCGGGTTTGAACCCTCGTCCTTTATCTGCTTTTGGCTCAGTTTTCTCTTCAGTCAGGTGTTTATTAACTCGCTTTAGTGAGATCATCTCACCATGCAGACGTGGAGAAGAGGTCCCCATGTGTGGCAAAGGGTCAGCAGACAGGCGCTGCTGTCACAGGTGGAACATTTCCACATTTCATCCTCCCCGAGGTAGCACGGCTGGCCAGGGACTGCCAGGAGCCCTCTCAGGATGCCTTCCTGTGCTCAGGAGGGCTAGCACCCAGCTCAATCTATGTGACCCATTATGCTATGAAGAATATTCCAGAAGCATTGTGAGACTGCTGTGAGGGGTCACAGCCTTGAATGAGAACCGTCAGAGAACCTGCGGGGCTGTCTTTGGTGAGCTATTATAATTGCAAGATCTCACCAAATTAAAGCATGCTGGTTGCTAGTGCCCCCGCCCCCTTCCAACACTGGCCACAGCCAGAACATGGTTTCTCAGGATCTGGAATCCAGATTTGGCATTGGAAATCCCATTTTTAGAATGAGAAGGATCCTAGAGAGCCTTTTTGTAGGTGAGGACCCGAGGCTGGGAATGGTGATAGACGCTGTGGGTGGGGCGGTACCGCTGGCATCAAAACTCTGAGATGCTCTCACACTGACATCAGTGGTTGGGTCATGCTGAGGTCCCCTGGAAGGAGACCTCTGAAGAAGAAATGTGCGGAGAGGGACTTATCAGAAGCCTAGGCAGTGAGCTGGTGGTGTCTCTGCTCTGAAACTCCCCAGCATTTCTGTGGACTTCTGTGTGACATATCTCATAAGCCGTGACGTGAAGCGCTGTCTCAACTTCTCACTGACAGCACTGTGTTTTGTAGGCTGTTGTACAAGTAGAGGAGTGTCCAGCCCTTGGCCTGAGGCCACTGACCTACCACCTCCATGAGTCGATGGTTAGGTCAGATTCCTCAAATGCTCTTGTCACTCTGTCTCCCACTACATTTTAGGAGCCTCCAACTATTTTGGGTAAGAAAACAAGTATCTTTCAGTCTGCCAGTGAGTTTGCCAAGACACATCATGATTCATTACACAACCACTAAGATACAAAGCCCTAAAATAGCAAACTTGCTTTAATGTTTCGTTTGGCATCAGGACTACAAGTTCATATGAACTCCAGTCGGTATTTTAGACTCATTTCATTTAATTTCCTGGGTATTATGCTCTTTGGCTGTGGAGGGTAACTTGCTGTTTATCTTTATCTCTGCTTGGCTTTAGATTAAGGCTTTGTGCTAAAAAGAAAAACAACAACATTTGACCACCCATCTGTTTAATATTTATTTTCCCTTTTCTTTTTTAAAGCTCCCTTGTTATGCTAACATTACTGTTTCTAAATAGAGTCCTCATATTTGATTGCATTGTTCCATTTAAAACCTTTTTCTCTTGTTGGTCTAATTAGAATTTATAATATACTAGGGCTAGGACCCTCTCAATGCAAAAACCAAAATTACATCCATAAATCCCTGAAGGTAGACAATAGTGAATAGACTTTTCTTATTATCAGTTATTTCTTTCAGTTCATTAAACTATGACTTGTTTAGTACCTGTTTCCTGCTCAGCATCTCTATGTTTTATCAAGCAGAAAAATGGTGGTTGGGTAAAGTGCATCTTGAGACTAGTCCAGTGCAAGTGGTGGATCACAGCCATATCCTTCCAGCTGTGCACACTGGTGTGGGCAAGGGACATCAGCCTTGCAGTGTGCTCTGCTTCCAGGAGTTCCCTGCCTCACCTTGTAAGGTCTAATGTCACTGGAGACTATGGAGTTGAAGTAGTTACTTTTACTGACATCCACGTTACCATTGCTTTGCAATCTGTTCTCCCCTTCTCCTCCTCCTCCTCTTCCTTCTTTTCCTTCTCCTCTTTCTCTCTCTCCTTCCCCCACCCCCTCTCCCATCTCTTTCTCTCTCCTCCTCCCTGCCTCCCTCCATTCTTCCCCTCTTCTTTGCATTATATGTAAATACTGGCATATAGCTATATTGCTACACAATTTCAAGGAAATTGTTTTTGTTGTATATCTTCAGCCATGTTTGTTGTTTAGGGACACTTGGAGATCAGCAATTGCTGTGGCTTGGAGTGTCTCCCTCTGATTAAGTATCTCTGCTGGCTGTGTTTGGATAGGCACTTAAGGAGAGACTAGATTGAATTGATTCTTTTAAACACAGTCATGGACTCACTGTGAGTCTGTTACATTTCCAAGCCTGGCACTTTCCTGTGTGATTCAGTCATGGATCTGGCCAAGCCAAGCCTTTCAGGAATGGATGGTGTTCTATTAACATCTATTCATTATGTAGCTTGTGGGGTCTTAGGAAAACATCAAAAATCTCTATACTTTCACACTTACAGAAAGCTTTTAAGAATGGCACAATCATTATTCGAATTGCCTTTACCTTGAGGCACTGAAAATCGTGTTTTGGTTTACTTACTTGGTTTTTATTTTATTACATATTTGGTTTACTTATTCCTGTCTCTCTTTTTCTCTCTTTCCCTCTCTCTCTTATAAACATTTGAGAATTAAATTGGAGACAACCACTCCTTTATTCTGAAGTAATTGAATGTATATTTTCTAAGATCAAAAAAGTTCATTTCTCTCAGTCCAGATATGATTTGTGTGTGCATCAGTCATCCCAGTATCCTTTGTAACTGCTTTTTTAATCAATTATGTTTCAAATCATTAAGTTTTGTCCTGCTACCTGTATGCCTGACCATTTCTCTATCCATTATCCTATTTAATTGAATAGCAAATACATTCTGAGTTACTTGGTTTCTGAAGCGCTGGTTTAGGTTTTACCAGAAGCTTTTGGAAATATGCATTAAGTCAGGGTTCTTGGCCTTTCTCTGTCTCCCAGAGCCTTTGACTCACTGACAAGTTTGCTTAATGAGTAAAAGTCCAGCTTTAGGCCCTAGAAGCCTTGGCTTTATGGCTCTTCTTTTCCATATGGGTTCCCTCATGTGCTTTGGTTTCCCTTGTTCTGTGGGCTCTGAGCAGCATTGTGTACTTTCTTTTGAGGCCCTGTCCACAAAGGAGATATTTAAGGGGCTCTAGAGAAGGCATCCCTCTACTGTGTCCTCAAGGCTTGTATGTCCTTTTCCATTAAAAATATAAAACTAACCCTAAGGCCTGTATGCCCCACCCCTAGCTGGGCATTCAGTCAATGGCTAAAGGAGATCTTTTCTTCACAGTTTTTCTTTTCTCTCAGGGACCTTACTGCTGCTGCTATTGTCTACCTGTCAGACAACAGAAAGCTGGTGGGAGCTGACAGTTAGATGAGACTCTGGCTGCAAGCTCCTTCACCGATGTCTATGTGGTTTGAAGTATGGATCTGAGCTCTACTTCCACAAGAACTGAGGCTCAGAAAAGATCAAAGACTCAGAGATAGACTCTTACAGAGACAAGTCTCCTTATCCTGGCTCTGTTTCTTGCAAGCAAGGGTTACCATTCCTGAATAGTCACTTATAAAGATAATTGTCATTCTAAAACCATGCATGGCTTGTAGGAGGTTCTCAGTATTAAACTAGTGGTGATAATGATGTTTTTTGCGTTTTTATTGCCTTCAGCATAGCTTACAGCTTCCTACTTCAGCTATTCTGCTGTAGATGGAAGCAGGCTATTTTCATGCTCACAGGACCACTCTGTGAGGCCTGTCCAGAACACGACAGGGAGGAGAATTCTGAACTGATTCTCTTCCTCCTCTTCCTCCTCTTCCTCCTTCTTCTCCTCATCTTCTCCTGTTTTTTCTCTTCTTCTTTCTCCTGAAATGCAAATCACTATTGATTCCTGTTGCAGAACATCACAGAGACATACATACACAAACATATACACAGAGAGAGAGTTAATGAATGGGAAAGTAAGAGGTGGTGGGGTGAGTTGAAAAAGAATGGAAAGTGCCAGGGCAGGCAGACCAGGGGAAATGAGGAGGGACTGGGGGATTATTTTTAGTTGTAACCTGGGAAAGTGAGAAGGGGTGGTCACCTAAGGATTTCAATGAAGAAAGTACTGTGGTCTCAGCAGCATCATGTCATCTTCCATTGACTCTAACTAGAAATAGGTTATTGAGCACCTGGGATGCCAAGTCACCCTCCTGGTTGTTGCAAGTACAGATGATGAAGATACAGGTTCAACCTTGGCATCCTAGTGGGATGCTCCTTCTGACACAGGCCCTGCCCTGTGCGACGGTTCTCTTTAACGAAAGCTTCTCACGTTAAGTGCTCAGTGTGTGCCACCTGGGCTGACTCTAAGCTGTGGGAAGACCATTCTGTGTCTGCTGTTCTTGCCATTTGCCTGTAGAGTCTTTGGAGTTGCGATGTAATTCTGTTGTTAACTGCCAAGAGACACATCACAGGTCAAAGTGCTGTGAAGGACTAAGTCCTTCAGAGTCTCTCTCTGAGATCTTCAGGCCGCTGTGCTCTTCAGTAGTGGGCTACAATCAGAGAGTCCTCAATACTCCCTTGCATTGGATAATTATTAGGATGAGTCACAGGCCTTGGAGCAGTGTCACCATTATGATTCTTTATGATCACGGGTTAATTATAAAGGACAGAAGCTAGGACCAGGTGAATAAGCAGATGTCAGAGACAATGTCTGGGAGGATCCCACATGGGAAGTTTTCATGTCTTTAAGACACACCACCTTCTTGACTAATTGATGTGTCACCAACCAGGAAACCCAACTGAGCATTTGAATCTTAGAGTCTTTCTTGGGGTTCATTGTTGCTGACTATGTTGGTCTCATCTCCCTCTCCCTCCTTTCCCTGGAGGTCACATTTCTACCAAGTAGTTCAAAGCTCCAAATCTTGAGTCAGTTGCTTAATCTTTCCAAACTACGGGCATCCTTCATCCCCCAACTACCCAGGAGCTGGCCATGGGTACTACACAATTTTAAATTCAGATGTGGGCAAGAAGCTCATTAAGAATAACAAAGATGACTCAGTGGTTAATAGCAATTGCTGGTCACCCAGAGGTGATAACCACCTTTCCTTTCTACTCCAGTGGATCTAAAACCCTCTTCTGGCCGATATTAGCACTGCACTCATGTATACAAACACATACATATATACATACATGTATACATGTATACTCATGTATACAAACATACATATACAAAGAATTAATTTAAAAAAATGAAGACTAACAAAGACACTTGTGCTGGTTGGTAAAGTTTATTGGTGTAGAGGGGAGGGGACAGAGACTAGTCTGATTCTTTGCTAGACAATAAGAATGCAATAGAAAGGTTCATTTGTGACAAGATTAAAAACAAGAGGCCTGCTGTGGAGTTGGTGACGCATTGTTTCCTGCTGTTGCCACTACTTATTTTTCTTGAAAGGACACTTCTCCCTTAGACTGTCTCCACCTCAGGTGCACAGTTCCCACTTTCCTCCTTTCCATTCCAGACCCAGTGGGCTCCTCCCTAAGAATGGCCCGTCCCGGACTTTTGTGTGTTATGTCTGAGCTTGGGAACATGCAGGTTCTGTCTTGGATGCTGAAGGTAATGACTAGAGATTTTTGCCTGCATTTGTCTATATTCCCCTTCAACATGCCATTTGTGTATGGGCTGAAGGACTGGTTGGCCTGACCTTAATGCGACTCTGAGCATGGAGGACAGGGAGGGAATACTAGGACAACAATACTAGGAATTCATGAGAATTAGGAAGCTATTGAAGGTTTTGACCAGAAAACTAGACAAAAGTTAAATACATGACAAATGGTCATCCAGATGTCATTATTGCAAACCCTCTGTGCTCACGAAAGGAGAGCCATTCCCAGTGCTGTGTGACAAAGGGGGCTGTGTCTGCTGCGTGGCTGTTGAACAAATAGCATCGTGCCCTGCTATTCTCCTGTAAGCTTATTGAGAGAGAAAGAAACAGAGAGACACAGAAAAACACAGAGACAGAGACACACACAGAGAGACAGAGAAACAGAAAGGGGCAGAGAGAACTGGCAAAGCAATAGAACCTTCTAAGGTAGGTTTCCAGTGACCTCCTTCCTTCACCTAGGTCCTTGAGGAGAGATTTTACAAGTGGGCTCAGCTCTTACTGAGCTTAACTTTGGGAGTTAGGGTGCTGAGCCACCAATGGTCACCCCATAAAAGCTACCCAAGACAGTGGTTCTGAGTTAGCTATCTCATGCCTAAGAAGAATAAGGAAAGACAAGGAGTGAGTTTGGGTTAGTTAAGAAAAAGTGAAAAAACTCTGGAGAGTGGGAGGGGCCAAGGAAGATGCACACACCTAGTGGTCTTTCAAGGGTCTTACGGTGGGTACTGGATGGAGACTAAGGTATCCTTATCGGGATATGGATAAGGATACAAGGTATTCTTGTCAATTTTTATTCCTATGAGCCAGTGAGATGTCTACTTGTCCTATACACACTTTCGTTGCCCAGCCAGAGAGATATTTCTTTGTCTTGGGGAGGGGATCGGCATATGTATTATTTAATTGGCTCTTGATGCACCATGGGCCCTGATCTTACTTCCTGGGAACAGCCAATGCCCAGCTCAATATCAGGTGGGACCAGGTATCTAAAACTGGGTGTGCAGGACATTTCATAATGAATAATAGTTCCCATAAACACCATCTGTCACTTGGTTTATATCCCAAAGACTTCAGTGAGACTGTGGCAATCTCTCACTTCCCACAGTCTGTGTTAACTTGGGAAGAGTCAGATTTGCCCAGATGAAGGCGCACATCTTACCAGCAATGGCTGTTCTCTGTCTGGTGACAGAGGATGTGGGTGATGTGGGATGAACCACTGCCCCTTTTGCTCAGGTTGGAAGCCAAGCGCACCTTTTCCAAATGTGAATACTTTATTGTCCCTACAGCAACACCATACACACTGAGGCCATTGAGTCGTAAGCCAGCCGCAGAACTCTTACTAAGAGAACGTTGGGCCCCTGCCCAGGTACCCAGGATATACACCACCCACATTCCTCCAGACCTTCAGGGAAGAAGGAAGCAGGAAGACAGAAGGGAACTGTGGGAAAGGAGAGGTGTGGGCTCAGAAAGGAAGGCTCCTGTGGCAGCCTCCTCCAGCCAGCTCTGTCAGGTGTGGTTGCCCACACAGGCACATGGCAAGCTGCATGCAGGGCTCTATTCAAATTGGTTGAGGAGCTCTTTGCTTCGTTTGTTGCCACCTGGAGAGGATCTGCTGCAGGACTTCTCAGTGCCACCACCCTTAAATCTGCCTGGTCACATGTTTATGTCAAAATGGCGCCCGTACATTCCCTTTGCCTTCTCTTCAGCCATGATAAGGTAGATTCTGAGTTCGCCTATGCTTATGCTTGAAGCTGATGAGACCTGCCTTGTGTGAGCCATGGGTCACACGCTCTGAAGCTGTGCTCAGAGATGAGCAAGGGGAAGCAGGAACCGTATTAGAGGTTTTTCAGCATGGAGGGCTGCGTTGTATCCAGTCACCATCGCCTGCGTGGCTTTACCTGTTGCCTGTAGCCAGGGAAACTCGGGAAGAGAAGGGAGTGTGGTTCAGCAAGCCGGGTCATATGGAGAGGAAGTTCGGGAATCAGAAAGCATGGTCCATGCCTGGCAGAAAGCTGTTTTATAAGCCTGCTGGGGTCTAGGTGGGTCTAGGTGGAGGCGAAGCCCAGGAAGATGTGAACAGTGAGTGGCTTCGTCTGACACATGGGCAGCCCTGAGCCTCTCACATATGCATTCTCTCTACAGACAAGACTGTGTGCTCTTCTCACTTGCCTCAGGCTGGGAATGAGCAGCCATCGGGGGCTTCCTTCCAGTTCCATGTGCACCCCTGGCCACATCTTCTGAGGATTAACTTGGACCTCACACTACCCTGGCAGCAGATGACATGATCAAATAAAGTTCTCTTCATGACTAGACATGAGTCCTTAAACGCTGAACACACCAGGTTACTCCTCTCCTCGCCCTTGCGTGGCCTGCACTTGCCAGCAGTTCCCGAGGCCTGACCTGGGGCTCCATGCTCTAGGGAGAAGAGGAGCTTTGGTAGGGAAGGTGCTAATCTCTTGAGCTCACCAGCAGATTTTTGAGGAACAGTTTAAAAACTGAATATACTTAAGGAGTCCCACACTTAAGAATTGAGACAAATACGCATTGAATTAATTAATTAATTCAGGTAACAGCAGTTGAATGCTGAACCCTGAAAGGAATGCCGAGATAAGATATGAATAAAGTTCTCAGAGCCACTAGTTCCAGGAGGCTCCAGAGGAGCCACGGGAGCCTTTCAAACACAGATGCCTCCAAGCCAAGAAAAAATAGAAGCTGCCATTGAAGGAGGCAGGAGGAAGGGGCCAAAGCTCAGACTTACACCAAGGCCGGCGTGATGTGCCCTTTCCATACACCTATGGAGCATGGCTTCTTCCTGCTCCTCTATATTTGTAAGCTCCTTACTGCCTTGGCCTGAGTCTGCTGAGCACATTGGAGCAGAGCACAATGGAAGTCAGGGCTTCCATTGCTGTGCTCAAACAACATGACCAAGACAACTTGAGGAGGAAAGGTTTGTTTCAGTAACACTTCCAGGTGATGGCACATCACTGGGGGAGGTCAGGGCAGCAACTTACTCAGGGCAGGACCCTGGAGGCTGGAGCTGATGAGGAGGCCATGGAGGGGTGCTGCTTACTGCTTGCTCCTCGTGGCTTGCTCAGCCTGCTTTCTTATAGAACCCAGGACTGCCAGCCCAGGGATGGCACCACCCACCATGGACTGGGCCATCCCAAATTGATCATTAACTAAGAAAATGCCTTACAGGCTTGTCTACACCCTGAACTTATGGGGCATTTTCTTAATTGAGGCTCCATCCTCCCAGATGACTTAAGCGTGTGTCAAGTTGACATAAAACTATTTAATGTACCCTGTAAATATTCCTTCTCCAGACCTTCTTTCTAGACTTTAGGTACATTCAGAAAATTAAAACTCTGTCAATAACAATTATACCAAATATTTTACCATCACAGCACATGGTATAATTTTGTACTCTATTTTCGTCCCTATTATATTTTAGCTTAGGAATACTTACTGCTGCACGTTATGTTTATGATCCATTGCCACCTGTTCCCAATGCCAACAGCACATATTATTGTTTTTATTTCAGCAGCATTCTATTTCTAGGTCCCTATTTTCATCCCTGCCAACCATTCAGTGGAACAAATACACACAGAATATCAGGGGCAGATGATGCTTACAGGTGCTCACTTCTAGCTCATGAGCCTGCATGTTAGCTGGGCTTGGCTGGCCTTGGATCCTGGCTGTGGGCTCCAATCTGCTCTGTTTCACAAGGCATTATTCTTCTTGGGCTAGCAGGTGGCCAGGGCATATTATTCTCATGGATGTATCAGAAATTCAACTTGGGGAAGTAGAAGGCTACAGTGTCTTTTATGCTGAAAGCTTAGACACTGCTGACTGTCACTTCTGCCCATTTCCAGGGACCAGAGCAAGTCTCCCAGCCAATAACGATATTTTTGTGGCAGAGATGAACCACAAAGGCATACATTAAGCTACTTGTGGGAGCCACACAGAATCCCACAGCAGATCCAAGAATGGTAGGTTGGGAGGACAGAGCCAGTTGGTGGTGGTGTAGCTGCATGGGAAAAGAGCATCTGGGGTCCAGCAGGCTCTCAAAATGTCTTTCATCTCTTTTGCCTTTAATTTCACCACTAATCCCAACTTTCAGGGTACCTGGTCCTGTAAGCTTCTGAGCCATGTGGAGGTTACACAACGTAAGTCTGGCTGCTTCTTCGTGTTCCCACTCCCACCTTAGACGTTTTCAGGCTTGTTGAGTCAGTTGCCACCTGCCCATCTGCTTTCCAGCATCCAACATTTCATTGCTGTTATTTCTTTCTCTTTGTCCCTGGAGGTTTTTTTGCCTGTAATAAAGTAATCTTGTAGGATTTGGGAGGAGGGTAAGGCTAAATGTCTACTTTCAATCCATCATCACTCCCACCTGGCTCTTTGTTGACACTGTAATGATGAGCGACCTTTCCCACCCAGCTACTCTAGCTTTAATTGTGGCTACTCTGAGCTGCATGTTGCCCGGAGACAACCAAGTAGAGGAACTTTGATGAAGTGCCTAATGGCACAGTGACTCACCTCTCAGTCTGGATTGTAAGAACACAGCGTTACTGCAGAGTAACCCTTTTGACTCAGCCTTGTGTACATAAGCACATATTTAAAGATACCATCTATCTCTTTGGAGTTCTGACCATAGAGTATTATATTTTATCTGAACCTGAGCCTTAAAACTTAGGCCGTGTACAAACACACACACACACACACACACACACACACACACACACACACACACCTGGTAGATTTTCTGAGATCCAAGACAAATGAAAAGAATCCAAAATATGCCTATTCAGTCTCTCTGACTGCCTTTACTCTTTTCCTCCCAAGTTTATAAGTAACAGGGCCAAGAATCCTTTACACACCATGGTTTGAGCTACGATTTGGTATTTACAGGGATTACCCACTGGCATTTCATATTGTTCAGATGGGAGGAAGAAGGATGAGAACATGGCAATACAAATACAAAAACGTCATTTAACCCACAGCCTCTCTGATGGCACTACGGGTATACATCAAACCTGGCAGGAGTTGCTGTAGAGAAAACCATCTCAAAACATTTTGTAGTGCTGGGGAGACGGGACCCACAAACATTTCCAAGAAAGAGAAGAATGGGATGACCTGCAACCAAAAAACTTGGGTTCAAATTCCCATTTGGCCATTATGCTCCATATGCTCTCAGTTGGAGAGCTAAGTCTCGTTGCTTGTTGGATTGTTGGGGAAATACAGGGACAAAGGAGATCTGTTTGTTAAGTAAACACTCTTTCAAAGGCAAGTCTGATCTGGAGTGCCTGTGACTATAATATCAGCAGCTTATCAGTAGGAAGTAGGTAGATGCGAGCAGCCCATGTTAGGAGCCTTCTACTGTCTGGGGACACTATTCCTTGCAAACTGAATGGATGCTGCAATTTGTTTACTATCAGAAACACTTAAAAATAAACTCCTGGCAGGGACCTGTCACGTGGCAGGCCATGTTCTAAGGCACTTTGCAAGTATCGGGGCATCTCCTCAGAGCAACATGATGAAGTGGGTGTTATAGTAGTGCTATTGCTATTGCTTTAAAATGAGGGAAACTGAGGCTCGGGAAGTTAAGTGTGGTGGTGAAGACCCCCTCATTGACTAGTGCAGCCAGGGTGCAGCCACCAGCAGCTTGCTTCCAGGGTAGCACCACCCACACTGTGGCTCTGGTGCCATCTCTTCCTCGGCTCTTCTTCCTCCGAGGCTCACTGCAGGCTAGGGTTCTTTCCCAGTATCCTCTCCTGCACACATGCTCTGTATCCATGGCTTTAAATGCCAAAGTAACTGGATTAGTTACTTTGCTTTTTGTTATGGCCAAACACCCAACAAGAAGCAACTGAGGGGAGGAAGGGTTGATTTTGGAGTACAGTTCAAGAGAGGATCAAGTCCATCACCAAGGACACAGTAGTGGGAGTATGAGGCAGCTGATCAGGTGGAGTTTGCAGTCAGGAAGCAGTATGAGGACAAGAACTGGAGCTGGGCTCAGAAGGCCTGCCCCTCATGCCCTACTTTCTCCACCAGAGTTCTGCCTCCTAAAGGTTCTAAAACCCTTTGAAATGCCATTACCAGCTGGACACCACATGTCCAACACATGAGCCCCTGGGGGACATTTGTCATGGAAGCCACACCATCATCTATCTGCTAATATATCCCTTACTTCTGTCCAACCCAGGCCTCTCTTTCCCAGAGAGATTGATCCAGCTGCTATTGTCTTTACTTGAGTACCTTGAAAGCACTTCCAAGTCCTTGTAAGTAAAACTTACTAATGATGTTTCTTCTTACTATTTCTGCAGGCTTCACTGAGGCAGGCAGGTACAAGGCATGAGAATGACCTTCAATGTCCTTATTCATCTCTGTATCCATCTAGCTCACCAGTGTATCATTCCCCCTTACCTAAACTGCTCAGCAGTGCCCATGTGTCTATCTTTAGGCAATGCCCTAGTCCATATCAATAGCTGGGTTATTGTGTCATCTACAAGTGACCATTCTCCATTCTTTGCATTTCTCTGGCCCATACCTCACATTGCGGAAAACAAGCTCTATCCACAACATGAAACCAACCATGAACCTTCTTGCTTACAACCCTTGAAAGCCTCCCAGTGACCTTCAGATAAAGCCGTCTTCCTCACCTTGGCTCCCAAGGCTGGTGGGGGAACCTTCCTGCTCATACTTCCATCTTTTTCAACAGCCAAAGTGAGCATCTTTTAACATCACTTTTGGAGAAAGCTTGTGTGGCTGGGCCTGAGAACAGCCTTATTCCCTCATCTGCTAGCTTTTCACATCCAGGTCTTTGCCTTCTTTAGATATTCATTTAAAGACAAAATTTTTCCTTCCTTGACATTGGAGGCTGTAAGCACCTTTGATCACGCTAATTTATTACAATTGCTAGTTTAATTGTCCGTCTCTGTGGCTACACTGTAAATCCCTGAAGGCTCCATGTGGGTCCAGATCATTACTCCTTGAAACTAACAAAATGTTTGGCACATAACAAAGCTCTATTTATTGAATATTTAATGTTACATAAAAACATCAAAAGCTATAAATTACCAAATAAGACCCCCCAAATTTCAATGCTTTTTGTCTGTAGTAGGTCAGATCACCAAGTGAGAAGACAAACTGGAGACAAATCTCTGCTTTAGTCAAGACATTGGGAAACTGAAGGAAGTAGAAAGATGTTCCTCCTCCTCCTCTTTCATAACGCATTAGCTCAGACGGCTTGTATCCCTAGAGCAGCAAGATGCTGATGAGACAGTGGTCAGAGAGATGGGCGTTTGGGAGGCTCTCAGCGCACTATGTCCAGGAAGCATCGAGGACCACAAGTCCAACACTCGCCTCTTCTCTCTTGGCTCCCAGAGTTGTTGATCCAAATTATTCTTGTCTTCACCTAAGTTAAAACAACCTCCTGCTCCTTAGGCGAAACTCATGAGCCTTACCCGGGAGCTTTCTTCTCTTCCTCCAGCCTGCCCTGTCCAGGTGGCGCCTGTTCAGCTTTGCTTCGCAACACCTGGAACACTAAAATCCTTGCTTGGCAGAAGACTTAGAAAATCTTGAAATCATGGTGTGAGGGTTGCACTCACCTTCACCATATTAAAACTTGACAGCCAAGTGCATAATTATCCAGCCTCGTCTGTGTTCAGTAGCAGGAGGCATGTTGTTGGGGGTTCCGGGCTGCACAGACTTCACCCAGGTGCTTTTACTAAACACGTGTGTTACACACTTTGCTCCACATTCACTGTGGATTAATCTCTTTTACCCATATGAAGTCTCCTCTTTTTACACGTGAATCCTGTGGCCAACAGCAGGTCCAGCCTTCCAATGGGGAAGAAGCTGTCTATGGACCCTGTTACCCTCCTATCTCGAGCCTATGAACTATTTTGGCAGGATTTATACTTAGAAGCCTATTTGCATACCTTTTCACTGATTGGTCCATTCCCCGTTTTAGCCCCTCCCTCCTCCCTTGCCTTCACCCCCCCCCCCCCCAAGCCTTCTCTGCAGAGTCTAGCATGATGCCTTGCACACCATGGGGCCTTGATAAGGGCCTGATGTAAAAGCAGCAGTTTTAATGGACCTTGTCATTAGGAAAGGCATAGCTCCTTACTTTGTTCTTTGAACCTAACAAACTGGCACCCTGACTCTTGCCTCTGGTACTGGGGTTCACAGAGTCCTTCTTAGGCCATCCCAGGTGAAAAGATGAAAGAGGCAAACAGGAAAAGGGGCCCAGGAAAAGGGGCCCAGGAAAAGGGGCAAAGCTTTCGGTGTGTGAGCTGAGAGAAAGTCCGTGCTCCTCCTAGAGAATAGGCGCGGCCTCAGGCCTAACAACACACTCACGGCAAAGACACTGACACCTTCGTGGATCTAAGTACATTTTATAACGAGGAGCATGATGGGGGAAAGCCCTGATGCTGACTCCTGGCCTCCACTTACAATGGCACACAGGAGCACACACTGGCATGCAGGCACACACACACACACACACACACACACACACGCATGCAGAGTGAGACAGTTCCTCACATCCCCTATGAAGAACATGGACACTGCTCTCGTGGTCAGTTTCTCTCTGCATTTTCTGTATGCCACACACTATTTCTGATGCAACAAGAGGGTGCAAGGCCTGAGTTTGGGGGATGGTTTAATTAGGGAACTACTTGTGGAGGCACAGGCAGGAGGAGAAGCAGGTGGGTTGCTCAGATACCTGCAACAGTGAGACACTACTGTGAGAGGGTGTAAAAGCAGAAGCCTGGGAGAAGCGGCCGTGTGAAGAGCATCATTGCAGAGGCCCTGTGGGGGAGGCGCAGCCACCCAAGAGCATGGTGCAAGGCGTGCCTGCAGCGTGGCAGGGCTGCCCTGCCCTTGATCTCCTGTGTCATCTCTAGTTGGCATTGCCCAATGGGTAAAGGCCCTCAGGGACAGCTGCAGAAGTCAGCTGTTAGGACACAGAGGACAGAAGCTGGGCCAGTGGGGCAGGAGGAGGCCAGTAATGCCACCATAGTGGGGTCTCACTGACTAAAGACTGTTCACCACTGGCCTCTTCCACTCCCACGGTTCCTTGACTTCAGCCAGCTGCCTTTGCTTTCCCACACCACGGCAGGCCGTTCCCACCCCACTGTCTTCCACATGCCTTGCGTTTGAATTCTAACCTAGAAAATCTGAGGGTGTCCCCCTCCTGCACTAGAACAGCCTATAACACTTTGAGGCACTCGAGCTTATTAAGGAGCAAAAGGCTGGTCTATGAAGAAAGTGTAAGCGTGAGCTGCTGAGTAGCGGCAACTCGGAGGAAACGGAGCTGAAGGCATCTAACAGTGCGGCGTATCGTCGCCTCCACTCATTCCAGTGCTTGCTTCCTTAGAGGGGAGGATGGCACTGCCAACATTAGCCTCACGGGAAGAACTAGTTGGCGTCCCCTGTGAGGGTCACCCAGGACAAGTCCTGTAGACCACCTGCTTGCGCTCATTGAACGTGAGGCGGCTTTGGCTCTGCCCACTGTGGCAGGCTTGGCTGAGTGCTAGTCCTGCTGCGACGCTGGGCTCAGACTGTGCTCTGAGCTGCTGCTGTTCTGCTGCAGACTGGACTAGCTAGAATCCAGTTAGGCTCGTAATAAGAGACTTCTGGTGGCAGGCAGAGGGGCTGGTGCCCTTCCACCCTAATGCCCCCTGCAAAGTACAAAAAGAATGTTTCCTAGCATTCTGGATTATGTCAAAAGTTGAATCTACAAAAGATGGCAGCAAGTGACTGTTGGTGGAATTTAGGCTCTGCAGGCAAGCCACCTGCATTTTATATCTAGTCCCCCACTCACCAGCAATGCTCGCTTTAAAAAGCAACAAAAATGATCTGTTTGGTTTGGTTTTGTGGGTGTGTGTGTCTGCTTACACCTGTGTATGTGCACCGCGTGCATACAGTGCCTGTGGCGGCCAGAAGAGGGTGTTGGATCTCATGGAGGTGGAAGCAAACCGAGGTCCTCAGCAAAGAGCATCAGATGCCCTTAACCTGCAGGCCACCTCTCTGGCCCCAGCAGTACTTTATCTGCAAATACAGAGCAGTGTTGGATAAAACTATATATTGGTGTATTGTAATATGTTACTGTCACAAGCACCTGGCCTCAAAGGGCTGCTCAACCATGCCTGCTAGCTGCATGACCTACTGAAAAGGAATGTGCTCAGGACCTCAGTTTCTTCATCTATATAACATTGATGATATATATAGATATATGTCAAATGTGTGTGTGTGTGTGTGTGTGTGTGTGTGTAGGGATTGAATGAGACGGAGACAAAGCCCTTAGAAGAGAGCCTGTAATGAATGTCACATATATTATATATCTTATTGGTTTGTAAGAATTCTCCTAGGAAAAATGTGAAAAGCATTTGGAATCCTGACTACCCCAAAGTCAGCCCTCTATAAAGACTGGGTGAAAGTTGTTACCTTGCAGTATGTCTCCGTGGAGTGCTGGGGATCAAATCTGCTCCCATGTGCATTCGAGTCGAGTTCTCTGCCACTGAGTTGCACCCCCAGCCCCATTAGGCTGCATTTGCTGTTCTCCCCGCAGACTGGGGGAGGGCCTGACTCGCCCCTGGATTCCCACCATGCATTGATCATTCTGCTCACAGCATTTTCCACCTGTGTTGTCATTGCTTGGAGTCTGTTTTCTGTTCTGAAATTTATAGGCAAGAGTGGGGAATTCATGGCTTGAGACTAGGTAAAGTGAGAAATTGCCACAGCGCAGCGAGGTCTGCGGTCTCAGAGTCAGTTAACTTGCAGTGAAGGGTCTGCAGCAGGGGGTCGGGGCTTCTGCTGTGTGGACACCTGCCTCTTTCCACCGCCCAGACGGTTTCTCAAGTGCGACTGGGCACGCGAGCTGGTAGCGAGGGCGGGTGCAAAGCTCCCTTAGCTGAAAAGCTGTTGGCAGCATTTGAGATGAATGCTGTCAAATGAGGCTTGATCCCTCTCCTGTTCACACCACTTTCTGTAAAATATTTGACTGGTTTCAAATGTCAATTTTATACCCATGGTTGAAAATGAAATCCCACCTTCCACCATGAAGAACTGTTGCTTTGGAAAAAAAAAAGTTTTATCCACAAGATGTCTCATTCAAATAGAGTCTAACTAGAGTCCTTCACTAGAAAAAATTAAAATCCAGGTATGGAGGGAAGAAATAAATATCATTTTATAATCTGGTTATGGTTTTTCTTACACAAGGCATATCTTTTTCTACCTTAAACTATTTGGCCTGTGCCTGGGAAATTTTAATGACTGCAGAATGGACACTAAATGATGACATTTCAGGAATTGCTACAGGAATTGGTAGCTATAAAGATAATATGATGTGATATGATATGATTAATATAATATAACGTAATCCCACAAAGATTCCCCTCATTTCCATGGGGTTGGCATTTTCCAGTCACTGCTTTGTGTCACCTGCCATCCCTTCTCCCTCACAGGTGTCTCTGCAGGTGGTTGGCCATGACAGGTGCACCATGAAGTCCCCAATATGAGCCCTTGTCTGGCATATTAGTTGGGCAGATACACAGTTATTTCTGAAATCTGGCTCACAAGTTTATATTTTGTGTCAACATTTTGAGAAGCACTAGTTTATGCAGACAGTGAATGGATGGATGTTCTACTAGCCTTCTGATGAATGAGACATGTAGTCTACTCTTGAGGTTTACAATGTTTTAGAGCTGAACCTACACAAGCAAATGTCGTCTAAGGAATATCTTTATTTCATTTGTTATTATTTGATATATGAAAATCCTAAAGATATTGAACCCTTTCCTTGGTGGGAAGTTGAAATTTTGCCTCTTCTCAAAAAAAAAAAAATCACTGGTAATTGATAAAGAAATTATGGTACATTTACACAATGGAATACTAGTCAGCTATTAAAACCAATGAAAACATGAAATTTGCAGGCAAATTGATGAAACTAGAAAAGATCATCCTGAGTGAGGTAACCCAGACTCAGAAAGACACACATGGTATATAATCACTTATAAGTGGATTTTAGCCATAAAGTTTAGGATACTTACCATACTACAATGTACAGACCCAAAGAAGATAAGTAACAAGGAAGACCTAAGAGAGAATGCTTAAGTCTCACTCAGAAGGGGAAATAGAATAGACAGCTGAAGTGGCCGAAGAGAGGGAACAAGGCTGGAGAGGCAGCACAGAGACAAATGAGGTTGGAGACCAGACCTCGGGAGAGCGTGGGGGCAGGAGGACAGAAGGCCTGCTGGGAAAAGAGAAACTGTGGGTGAGGCATCTCTGAGACAAGCTGGAGACCTAAGACAGGCTGGGCTTCTAGGAGGATGTGGGGATGACTCTAGTGAGACTCCTGGGAGATAGGGTCATAGAGTCTAATTAGGCAGGACTCCTAGTGGAAGGAAGGGATCACCAACCCACCTACAAAAACTTCTTTTTAAATTTCACCTAAGATATTTTTATAGTGTTGGTGGTAATTTCTCCCACTCAAGATCCTGCTTGGAAGCCTCTGGCTCTCCTCACATTCTTTATTCACTTCAGTGATGGTGGAGTGGTTATTCCAGGCGAGGTAAGCTCTGCTTATGGACCGCTCAACTCTGTGCAGTTTTCTACCTTTGTCATCAACTGACTGTGTTCTTGTTTATTCAGTGTGCTGTCCCTGACTTGCATCTGTGTTGTCTGCTGTGTTCATTGTCACCATCCTGCCCTCTGGCTGTGTCATAGTTGCCATTCCTGCTGCTGTGTGCACAGTCTCAGGGGGAGGAAAAAGCTGCAGCCCAGAAGGTTAAAAAGATGCTTGATCCCCACCCCAACAGTCAGTGCTTTTTAGTATATTTGCATTTAATTTTTTTGCATCATCACTTGATGGTGATGTGTTGAGGTCTTCTAGCATGTCCCAAACTTTGTTTCAACAATGGGTGGGCCTTGGATGGGTGGTAGCTATAAAGATAATATGATGTGATATGATATGATTAATATAATATAACGTAATCCCACAAAGATTCCCCTCATTTCCATATTTTCTTTGAGGGCTTTTCTTGTCTTGTTGTTAGAAGGCTTTTAAGATCTAACAGGACCCTTCTATTGCCACCTAAGACAACCAATTTTGCTTGGATCTTTGCCTCAAAACTACTTTTCTAAAAGTATTTGTGATTCATTTGAATATCACATGTTAGAAGCATCCTTCTTAGATAGCCTCCTCTCAAAATTAAAAATGGGAGGTTTGCTCTGCTCAAAATGTGGCTGCATATTCCAAAAGCACAGCTTTAACCTTGGAAACAATGTTAAGTGCTTAAAAAGAAAAATAAGATAAAAAATAATAACAAATGCATCTGAAGACCTCTCTTACAAAAGCTGCTTTTTTTGTATTGAGTGGCGTCATGGGTAATCTGAAAACAAAACTAAACAAAAATACAAAAATGTGATGGGAAAAGTACTCAGGAGCTTTGAGTAAGACTGACATGACATTACATTGTCACATACTTGCTGTTCTGTCTCAAAGGCCATTATTTAACATTTCAATTAAATTAAAAGATTGTAGCCGCCTCATAGAGCTGTCATGAGGATCAAAGGACAATAGCAAGTGGAGACAGAGAACTTCGCAAATGGTAGATAGTCAGCCAGCTTCAACCATCCTTGTCAGGAAACTGTGTTGACAAGTACACTACCTTAATGATAATAAACCTTAATAATTAAATCAGAGCATGCAGCTATTTGGATAGGTTGAACAGAGGTTTTGGTTTGGGGGGGTCGTTCTGAGAAGAAAGGATTAGCTGAGCAAACTCTTCTGTCAGCCAGAATGCAGATGAGAAGGAAAGCTTCACTACTTTAAAGCCTTTAAACTCCAATTTGCAAATAAAGAGAGAGGATTAATTAAAAACAATCATTAAGTCATTGAAAGAGCTGGGGAGACAACCTACTTAGCAATGCTTTTGGCTGGTTCCTGTGCAATTAGTTTCTGTGTGATTTAGGGAGGCGTGCCTCATTAAAGCTGTGCTTCAGACAGCCATGATGTGCTCTCCTTTCAAAGACCCGGCATCCCACTTCTACAGTCCTGAATGCACTAGACCATTAAGTACAGAGAAATACTATCCACCGGTCCCCAGCACTGTGGGGGAACTTTCCTTCATAACTGCTGATTTATATGGTTGCTGCCATTTCCTGGCTCCCGGTTAATTCATTGAACATTTATTGACAGCCACTGATGACCTGATACTTAATTACTCAAATGAATTTTTTTCGTCTGACATCAACGTACAGAGATAGGGAAATTGAGCTTTTTCTCAATGTGTAGTAATCCTAGTTGGAGACAAACACTGACAGTGATTTAACAGGATGTCTAATAATGGCATCTATTGCATATTATATTTCATCTGCTGGATGAGGAAATCCTTAACTGTTTGACTTGCAGTAATGAACACAAGAAGATGCTGACACTCATCAGGTGACAACCTGAGGTCATAACCCTGTGCCCAGCACAAGCTGAAGGTCTGACATCAGCTTCAGGCTGGAGGACACACCACAGGTCACTGTCGTTGTTTACCTGTCATAGGTGTGCTTGCCTGTAGCATGCTTTTATTGGCGCTTCCAAATTTCTGCTGTCATTCTTGGTTGCTCATCACTGACAGCTAAATAACAAGACTGAGCTGGGCCATGCTGTCTGCCTACTTAGCCCTTACTCCATAAATTGGGGTTTTGTCTGCACGAACACGATTTTCTCTTTAAGAACAAGATGATTCCTAGGCGCCATCGAATGTGGTAATCGTGGTAATTGAGAGCTACGGCTTGAGTCAGATTGCTGGATTCAGATCTCTACAGCTTCAGCAAAGCATGGTAGAAACATGGAGGCAATGAGCATCTCTAAGAGACAGGTTCTCTAATTGTCTTTGATGGAATAAGAGAATCACAAAGGCCAAATGTAATACCACACACAAAACATTTAACGTAAGTGTTCAAATACTCTATTATATTCATATGCTATATACATAGAAATATAAAATAAGTAGTAATAATTTGTCATTGTCAGTAGACATCAATTGGATGACATGTTAGGTATCAAATGAGAAACTAATGCATGATTGAAAAAATAGGACCTGAGATGAATTACTGAACAGATATCTTATAGGCAATTTTTTGAAAGATTCAAAAGCACTAAAGATTTTTACAGAAAAGTTCTTCCGAGTCATGTTTAATGTAGAGGCAAAAGGCCAAGAGGCTAGGGTTTTCATAAACATCTTGTCTTTTATAATGTAGACAACTGACAAACTTTCCTGGGGTCCTCCTTCAGAGCAAAGTTTTGCTTTATCAAAATTCCCACATGTGGGTTGGAGAGATGGCTCAGAAGTTAAGAGCACTGGCTGTTCTTCCAAACGTCCTGAGTTCAATTCCCAGCACCCACATGGTGGCTCATAACCACCGATAATGGGATCCGCTGCCCTCTTCTGGCAAGCAAACATACATGCAGGCAGAATGCTGGGTAAATAATAAATAAATAAAGCTTTTAAAAATTTACCACATGTATAGATATTTCTGCTGATTTTGTTGTTCATTTAATTTTTATGATTTATCTCTTCCCAAGAATAGATGCCCTCAGAGTGCAGACACTGTAAGAGAGCAGCTGAAGCTCCAGAAGCTGGTGTGAGACCAAGGCTACAGTGGGTGATCATTAAATACTGGGCTACATTAAGTACAAAATCAAACAGTTCTTAGCTGCTGATAGGGGGCTGTTAGAAAAAGGTCACTAGGAGAGTGTCAGGTTCTATTGGGTGAGGTTTGTTAACAGTTTTGTCATTTAGCAAAACACGGAAAATATGCTAATTGTATCTACTAATGGCAGAAATTGGAAGATGTATCTAATGTCATGAAATGAAATTTAAAATGATCTCAACTCAAGGCAAGAAGAGTAAATTAATGAAGGGGCAAAATTAAAATGCCTACATTTAGATTTAGATCTTTGTTTCTCAGGTTGAATATAACAGCTGATTAAAACAAGACAGGCTTCTGCAGCAGACCAGTGAACGAGAGACTTGGATTAATCTGAGCCCCACAAAATATTGCCTTGTAGAATTTTTGTGAAATCCCACCCTGGTTGTACATGGAAACCTACTGGGACACAGCAGAATAACAGGCAAAATGCCCTGACACTCAGGCCTCCTCCTCAGTGGTTTGGATTCTGCCTTGTTTTGGGGTAAAACTGTGTTGTGTTTTTCTGCTTTAATCCCTAAGAAAATCAACTGCGTAGACTGGGCTCAGAACATCTGCCCTGACCTTGAGCCTAGCAGCCCACATTCTTCCTTGCCTAGGATTTAGCTCCTCTACTTGCCCCCAATCATTCTTCCTTCACTAATTTTCTCTTCTTCTCTTGATCATTTTTATGTATATACATTTTATGTTGTTTTCCATCTTTATAAAGAGTCTCCATTCCACAAGCAATAGTTCTGCAAAGTCCCTTTCCTGACAGACTGCTCAGTCCCATGGCCTTCAGTTCTTCTATTAGACCTCCCTCCTATCAGAATTTCACCCCCATTACGCCATCAAGCTCTTTCTTTAAGGTCACCCGTGACCTGTATGTTCCTAGAATTAAGTATGACTTAATGGCTCTGATGGTTTGAATGAGGATAACCGCCAGAGTATATTCAAGTAGCTGCTTCCCAGTTGGTAAACTGTTTGGAAGGACTGGGAGGTGTAGTCTTGCAGGGATGGGTTTTGCCCTGCTTCTGTTGTGCCTCCTCTCTGCCATGTGGTTGTAGATCAAGATGTGAGCCCTCGGCTGTCATGGACTCTCAGAAACCATAAGCCTCAGATAAACTCTTCGTAAGTTGCCTTGGCCATGGTGTCTTACCACAGCCACAGAAAAGTTTAACTCAGTCAGTGGGTGAGACCCAGCTTGAGAGTTTAACAAGCCTAGATTGTATTTATGCCAGTAAGCTGGAGGGTCCCTCTGAGGTTCATTCTCAGCTACAAATGAAGGCCGTAATCTCGGGGGCACAGGATCTGGGAGAGGTTGTCCATGGCTGACTCATTTTTCTGAATTAAGAGGAGTTACTCTGGGAGGGTTTAGTAAGATCACCTTCCAGTCAGATCCCTGCTTACCATCCAAAACACAGCCCAGTCTGAGTGCCAATGTTGCAGGCTCAGAGCATTTTAATGGTCATTTAGGCACACAATACACAGGGACATCCTGCTTCAAACCATTGCTGTCCGATGATATTTTTAGCTCTGCCTTCTCTAACATGATTTCTTCTGGGAGTCATGGAATACGCTGCACTCAGAATGTAGTCTAAACTAGCCTGCCCACCCAGCCAGCCTCAGTTCCTGCCATCCCCTTCTAACTTCTCAGACCTCTAGACAACCAGGCCCATGCTCTCACAGGTTGAATATTAAAAGCACCCTCCCAGGGTCATGCTGAATACTGCTTCCCAGCAGGTAACACTATTTTGGGAAGTGTGGAAACCTCCTTGCTAGAGGAAGCAGGTCACTGAAGGCAGGTCCTTCACTGTCTCCCCTTGGCCTCTTTCTCTGTTTCTATTTCTCTACATCCTGTCAATCATGAGGCAAAAAATTTCCTCTACTACCAGGCCTTCCTGTCATCTCCCCAGGAATATGGAGCTAAGCAATAGTGGACTGAACCTCTGAAGCAATGTGCCACAATGAAAATGTCCCCCCTAAGCTGTATTTTGGTTGTGGGAACTAAAAGGAATGAATAGGCTTTTCCACGTGTGGGTGGGCCTCTTTCCACGTGCGTGTGAGCTGCTCCCCACACCGACTGCTGTTTGCTAGCCCTCGGCTAATCATCTCCCTCTCACCTTCACTTCTCAGAAGACACCTACTCAGAGCCTTTATCCCACGTAGATTTTTCTGCATCACATTCCATCTCAGACCTGGTTTCTCATTCTCGGATCATAACAATGCACACATATGCTTCGCATATGTGTTTTATTGAGACTTCTGTTTCTCTTTCTAAGTTTTATGTTTCGTGAGAACAGGGATTTCACTCGTCTTACTGACTGTGCACTCCTGTTGCTTGGCATAGTCAGATATTAAAATTATTTCCTAAGTGGCTAATAATGAATAAATGTGTACAATTGGTGAAAAGGTAATATGAGGTAGGAAGATAAGAAAGCCTCGGTCACAGAGAGTGGCAGGGTGAGAGCCAATGATGGTCACCCCTGTGATGCTTACTAACCAGAAGTCCTTGGAACACAAGAGAAAGGTCTGGGACCCTCGGGTGAAGAGAAGCTTTGGAACCATTTGCTTAGTACTGTCTCTCTGTGTACCCATTTTAACATTTTTCAGTAGGAAGTTACCCTAGGTTTTTTTTTTTTTGCATGATATTAAAACATTAATAATTGAGTTTGGAAAGAGAATGACATGGAAACTAGTGTTTCTATCTTTAGTTTCACCCACTGTCTAGAGAGGCCCACCACCACTCTATCTAAATGTCGGCCCTGCCTAGCGTGGCTATCAGTGGCGTTTCCATTTATTCATGCTAGGACTCAGGATGCCCAGGAGCTCTTGGGGAGGACGTAGGGTGGCTCAGTCAAATTCGGCAGATGCTGGTTGCCAGCCTGAATGTGTGAACTTCTTTAAGTCTTTGCATTTTAAAACTAAGAATCATTACTACCAAAGATGCTCAGGAGAGTAAGTTGAGCAACTCATAAGAAATTTAGCCCACTAATTGTGAACAGTTGATGTTCAACACTAACTCATCATTGCAAGGCCTTTCAAAACACTTTTAATTACCCCTATAATAATAAAAATATATACTATGTCAACAGGGGTATACTGAGAGACTGGAATTAGTTTTTAAAAACAGGTGCTATCGGAGGGATATCAGTGGCTTAAGGAATGTTAAGAACTAAACAAATAGGCCTTGAGAAAAAAGGGTGAGAATTCACGAGCCATCTTTCCAAGGTGCTGCCATTGGTCCAGCCTCTTGTGCTCTTTTTAGCTGCAGATTAAATGTCTGGAGAGAGTCAGATGGCCTGCTTTGCATTTGAGTCTGTCCATAGCGATCAGAGGAGCATGTGGACCCACGGCTGACAGCTCTAGAAGACTATGTGCGGACTAGACAGAATTCCCTGAAGTCCTCAGACCATCACCAGGGTTCTACGGATTTCTCACACACGCTTCGTTTTCAGCATCTTCCATGCTCATATTTAATTGCTTTATCTTATAGCATAGCATTATTTCCGTCTGTCTTTCCAAGAAACTTTTTTGAATGATTTCTATAATGTTGATTCACTTACGCATTCATTTAGTCAACACATGTTGATGGAATTCTTGGCAATTATCAGCTTGTTTTACAGAGACTTTCTTTTCTTTCTTTCTTTTTTTTTCTTCAATGAACCAAAGAAATTCTTATGCCCTCAAGGATTTCTTTTTTATTGAGGTGAGACACACAACCAAAAATAAATATATAGCATCATGCAGTACTGGGGCTAACAGCCAAATGCTAATGGAAAACCATAAGACAGAGAAGGTTGTTGCCATGTTTATGAACCTGTCTTTCACCTATATCCTGCTTTGATGACTTCATTGGTTCATTTGACTGCCATAAATAATGAGCTAGCATCTCTCAGGCATGAGCATCATAGTGTTCCCTAGATAAGATACTTTATGTTCTGGCCACTGGGTGATGGCATTTTCTTAACTGATCTAGCCAGGCCATTTCCAGAGTAGCTCATTGCAGGCGGTCTGGACAGAGGCAAGAACATCTGGGCCCTCCAAGTCCTCTAACATTTTGGAGCTTACTGATTGTCTTTAATCCCATGCAGCCAGCCTCTGTTCTCTAGAATCAGCTTGGTTTCTCTGTGTTCATTTTTAAACTTTTTTTTTTTTGTCATATATACTTTCTGGATTTTAGACCAACTGTAGGATATAAATAAGAAAAATAACCATACTGTGTAACTTAAGTCACAGAATGGTGACATTAGAGTGAATCACAGCGCTGGGAGGATCTCACCCCGATGAAAATGGTTAACAATGACAGTAACAAGTTTTTGTTTAATTTTGTTTGTAATGGAGATCAAAGGCCTGTGCATGCTAAGCATGTACTTTGTTACTGAGCTGTGCTTGCAGGCCCAAAATGCCTTTTTTAAAAAAGGCAAGTTAGAATCCACTCTATCTATAGCTAATGCTCATGTTTACTAAATGTGAGAGAGCTAGATTAATCATTTTCTAAGGACTTGGGCTAAAAGTGAGATGAGAAAATCCTTTAAAATGTTTTTATGTGCTGGTGCGATGCCTCCGTAGATAAAGCCATCCTCTGCATAAATCCAACAGCTTGAATTCAAGCCCTACAACACACAAGGGAAAGAAAACCAAGTCTGGAAGTCCTGCTCTGCCCTTGTCGTGCGTGCTGTGGCACACGTGTACTGTGATACTTCCTCCACGGTCATTTTTAATTCAGATGAAAGAAAAACTGACAACAGTTATTAGATGCTTCCATTAAAGTGGAGCAGAGTGGGTTGATTGTGTGATGCTCAGATGTGGTCCCCACCTTACAGGATGTATGCTTCTTCAATGACAGGGATGCCCTTGACACAGCTTTGGTTCCGGTAGCTGTGTTTGAGATGGTCAGCTGTGCTGTGAGTATATTTAGCTTATGCTAAATGCCCCTGGGAGGAGGAATATCATCTGTTTTTAGTTTAATTGTGTTTGGAGCATGGTACATTTTTTCCAGATGAATAAATATTAAGCTTTCCCCACTTCCTGAGAAAACTAGGCTTGAATTTGAAACACAAATTATCAAATATTTTAAATCACATGAAAATGTAAAGAGTGATGGGCTGTTTACAAGAACTTTTAGAAACATATTGCTATGTGACAATGCCATATTTTGGGTGAAAAATTGTATACAAATTCTGACAGAGCAGAAATGATTTCCCTGACTGTCAGCATGAATGGATAGCATGGCTGACCAAGGGGCTACAAATAGTGTCTAAGTAGTGTCATAACGATACATCTTCTCATAAGTTTTAAATTCTCATTTAAAACTTTTCAAAGTTGTGTTTGTTTCAGATGTTTGCAACTTCTGTAGCTTCAGGAGCACATAAGCTGAAATTTACATATGCAAATATAAAGTATTGTAAGCATTATCACTATTAGAAAAGAATTACTCTAGGCTGCTGAAAAGGTAAATTTAAACAGATACATTTCTTTGTTTCTTCATGAATCATAAACTTCCCAAAAGAAATCTTAAAGGAAAAGTTAAACCCAACTGGAAATAGATTTAGGACAATTGCTTTATCCTCTATGTCTTTCCACAGCTAGCGGTCTTTCTGTGATTGCTTAAGATCAACCCCTTAACAGACGTTCAAGACCTCAGACTTCCTGACAGCCACTCTTGAATTTTTCTTCTTCACCCTCTTGCCTTCCCTGAAGAGTCGTAATGTAAATTAGAAAGGCACATAACAGAATACTTCCAATGTGAAATGTCTCTCCTGCCCCTGTTGCAGGTGTTTCAAAACTTGGTGGCCAGCGCTGGTACTATTTTGGGAGATCAGGGGACCTTTGAGACTGTGCTCCAGCCAGTGTAAGTGGGTTGCTAAGGGCAGGCCTTGAAGGCAATAACACTTCTAGTCCTGGCCTGAGCTTCCTGTCAGTCAAGACAAAAGCTTCTTACACTTCCACCATCAGAGATGGAGCCACAGCTTCCCCACTACCTTCCCTACAGTGGACTGTATTCTTTGAAGCTATGAGCCAAAATAAATCCTTCCTCCTCTAAGTTACTTCTGTTGGACATTTGGTCATGATGGTGAGCACGGTGACTAACATGGACACAATTCGCTCTCTCTCATGTTGCTGTAAAGAATAAGCATTATTTTTCATAGTTCTGGAGGCTGAGAAGGCTAAGATCAAGGAAGTACTGGAAACTCTAGTGTCTGGTGAGGGCTACCATTTCCCTTGAGTCTCACTTGGAAGAAGGGACAGGAGGAAGAAGGCTGAGTGCCCTGTGTTGCTCTTTTATAACAGCCTTTGTTCCACTTAGGAGGGAAAAGCCCTCATGATGTAATCACCTTTGAAAGCCCCCACCTCTCTGCACTTAGATACATCTGGAGGACTGTAAATGTGACATAGCCTGCAAAATTTTTCTTTCTCTATGTATATATAGCATATATATTGAATTAGTGTGTGTGTGCATGCGCTCATGCGCTCATGCATTTGTGGAAGTCAAAGGACAGCCTACATAAATTAGTTCTCTCTTACAACCCCACCTTGTCCATTCTCTCATTGATGTTGGAAAAAAGAGTGGGTAAAATAGAATGCAGTTTCTTTTTTTTAATTAAATTTTAATTTTTTATATATATTAATTACAGTTTATTCATTTTGTATCCCAGCCGCAGCCCCCTCTCTCACTCCCTCCCCATCTCACCCTCCATCCCTCATCTCCTCTCATGCTCCTCTCCAAGTCCACTGATAAGGGAGGTCCTTCTCCCCTTCCATCTAACCCTAGCTTATCAGGCCTGATCAGGACTGTCTGCACTGTCCTCTTCTGCGGCCTGGTAAGGCTGATCCCTCCTCAGGGGTTGGTGATCAAAGAGCCAGCCACTAAGTTCATGTTAGAGACAGTCCCTGTTCCCCTTACTAGAGAAGCCCACTTTAATACTGAGCTGCCAGGGGCTACATCTGAGCAGGGTTTCTAGGTTATATCCATGAATGATCCTTGGTTGGAGAAACAGTCTCAGAAAAGACCCCTTGGCCCAGAATTTTTGGTTCTGTTGGTCTCCTTGTAGAGTTCCTGTCCTCTCCAGGTCTTACCATCTCCCCCTTCTTTCCTAAGATTCCCTACACTCTACCCAAAGTTTGATTATGAGTTTCAGCATCTGCTTTGATACACTTCTGGGTAGAGTCTTTCAGAGGCCCTCTATTGTAGGCTCCTGTCCTGTTTCTTATTTTCTCCTTCTTCTAATGTCCATCCCGCTTGTGTTTCTGAGTGAGGATTGATCATCTTACCCAGAGTCCTTCTTCTTGCTCAGCTTCTTTAGGTGTGCAGATTTTAGTATGTTTACCCTATATTATATGTCTAGAGAATTCTCTGTAGAGGAATATAGAATGGTAGAGAAACACTTAAAGAAATGCTCAATGTCCTTAGTCATCAGGGAAATGCAAATCAAAACAACGACCTTGAGATTTCACCTTACACCCATCAGAATGGCTAAGATCAAAAACTCAAGTGACAACACATGCTGGAGAGGATGTGGAGAAAGGGGAACACTCCTCCATTGCTGGTGGGGATGTAAATTTATACAATCACTTTGGAAATCAATCTGGCGCTTTCTCAGACAATTAGGAATAGTGCTTTCTCAAGATCCAGCTATACCACTGCTAGTCATATATCCAAAATATGCTCAAGTACTCAACAAGGACATTTGCTTAACCATGTTTGTAGCAGCTTTATTTGTAATAGCCAGAACCTGGAAACAACCCAGACGTCCATCAACAGAGGAATGGATATAGAAATTGTGGTACATTTACACAATGGAACCAGTAACTAAAAAACAAGGAAATCATGAAATGTGCAGGCAAATGGTGGGAACTAGAAAAGATCATCCCGAGTGAGGTATCCCAGAAGCGGAAAGACACACACAGCATATACTCACTTAGAATGTGGTTTTAATGCACTGTGGTCTGTGAGGATTTCTGAAGATTGTGCAGAAGCTTAGAGAAAAGACAGACTTCTGGCCTGTGCTGCTAGCACACCGGCCAGCTTCCTGCTTAGCTGGGGGTGAGGTTGGCACTGTCAGGTCTGATGCTGGTGAAGGCAATGGTCTCCACAGCAGGTCAGTTCATTCTCCCTATCAGTTCATTTAACCCTATCTCCTATAAATCCAGCCTGAAACAGAGCACTCCATATATTTTTTTTTCACTCCATATATTTTAATGTATAAATCATTATGGATTTACTTCATCCTTTTCCACATCCTAACAATGAAAAAGATCTTCAGAATGTCATTCTTAAAGTTATTAAATGTTTAGATATCACCAAAGTAACTTTGAGTTGAAAGACAATCTATAAAAACCATCTAGCATTTTTTTCATTTCTAAATTGTGATTAGAAAGATTTTTTCTTCTTAGATTTTATTTTATTATATGTGTGTGTGTGTGTTTGTATATATGTGTGTGTTCTGTCTGCTTGTATGGTTCCATGTCAGAAGATGGCACCAGGTCTCATTATAGATGGTTGTGAGCCACTGTGTGGTTACTGGGACTCAAACTCAGGATCTTTAGAAGAGCAGCCAGTGCTCTTAACCTCTGAGCCATCTCTCCAGCCCCAATTCTTTTTTTTTAAGCCAAACATTTCCGGCAATATCTATTAAATGTATAGACTGTGAGTAAGAAAGACACAAAAATCTGTTTTAAATCAGAGTTATTAGCTGGCTGAAACTAAAAATAAAACAATACCTGTCACTTCTGGAGCATGCAGAGGCTCAGTGTTTTGCCTCGACGAAATACATGGCCTCTCCTGTGTAGTCAAAGCTTCGGCTTCTGCTAAAGCAATGAGCTCTGTTTCAATAGTATTCAGTTCTCCGTTAACTTCTCAGAAGAGTCTTTGGTTGACCAAAGAGCTAGTGACAACAACCAGCACATCACCAAGTCCATAGTAGTCATGTCTTCTAACATGTCAGTTGAGTTACCTTTTCATGTTGAATTATTACAATTGATGTCTCAATTTTAAAAATTCATAAAGGACCTTTAGACATAAAAACATTTATACAATCCTTGGGATTTTTATTCCCAATAAAAGTAGCATTGATGCTTAGCAATCCAATGATGTCAGCTGGGGTTTTAAAGCAGACCTTCCCAGAGGGCTTTGGCCCTCTTGCTAGCTTTGGAACCGTGTTATAGAGATGAATTAGGTTGTCTAGACTGGTGGCCGCAGAGGTGTTAAAATGCCCTTCCTTTGAAGAGAAGACTTAAACACCAGACATGTGTCCATTAGTGATGGGCTGCAGGCCACAGCCACCTCAAAGCTCTCTCCCTCAGACTTGCTGAGTGAGTCTTCTCCCAGGCTGCTCACCCGGATCATTTCTTCCTTCTGAGATGAACTCTCTGCACTTGGTTATCTGCCTCCACCATGGGTTCCTCGGTTGAAACCTAGCTCACCAGTCTTCTCCAATAGGATTTTTATCCACTGAACCATCTACCATTCCCTACTGACTTAAAACAATTATATGTGTGTGTGTGTATGTGCTTGTGCATGTACACGCCTGTATGCAGGTGCACGTCCATGTGTATGCAATGTGCGTGCGGAGGCCGGAGGACAGCTTTGGGTGTCATTCCCCCAGAGCCGCAGAGCCGTTCACCTAGATTTTGAGCCAGTCTCTCATTTGAGCATAACTCACTGGTAAGCTAGGCTACTCCCAGCAAGCCACAAGGGATCTGCCTGTCCCTGTCGCCTCTGCAGCACTGGTTTGCAAGTGTGTGCCATCATGCCTGGCTTTCTATGAGGATTCTGGGCATGGAATTCGGGTTCGCATGCTTGTGAGATAAGCTCCTTACTGGCTGAGTTATCTCCTCAGCACTGTGGACTGGTCCTATTGTGAGTTCTCATTGCATTGTTTTACATATGTGGAAAGCATCTCTTTGAGTGCTAGGAGCTGACCATGAAGACCCATCTTCTCCAGCATCCTTTCTTTTCAGTGCTTTATCCCTTTCTTAGAAGCCTATAAATATGAAGGAGCAATCCCAGACTCCCATGGTATTGGCCTCTGTCTTTTGTTCTATTTTGTTGATCTGCAATCCTTTCCCAAAGTGCATTAATGACAACAAAACCAATCCTGCAGCACGCCCCTCGCACAAGGTAAGGACGTGTCCTTTAAGGTGTTTTTACTCACTTCTGTTTTGTCTTTCTTTCAGATCATCTTAAGTCTGGTCTGGTACAGCCACCTGAAAGTAACACACACAAAGTAAGTGCACATTTAGAATTCTCTTCTTAGCACCATGTGGGAACCTGGGTTTTGTTCAATGGCTTTCACAAAAATCGTTTTATTTAATTTTTTTTTATCAGTGAACAGCAGCATAAAGCGTGGGGCTTTTATGTATTGGAGAGACACTAAGCCACCCCTTTAAAGTCAATAGAACTAATAAATGGACAGAGATAAAAGAATTAGGGCTCAGACTCTCTCCAGGGACACATCAGAGCAACCTCCCTGTCATGTTAAGTTGGGTCATAAGCCAAGAGGTATTTCAAATGGTGTCAGGCATAAATTATAGCAACATATGGCACTTATTGGGTACATATATGTCTTGAAAATACACAGGTGGATTAAGTGACTCAGCAGCTTGAGATAGCAGCTCTGTGAGCCCTCCGACCTCTACTGTGAGGCAATATGGAGTGGGGGAAGTGTGCCAAATCTGGATCTAGGTGCTTGGGTTTTATCGCTGGCTCCACCACTTAACAGCTGTGCAAATGTCTGCTGTTCTTTGTGACTTGGTTTCCTCACTCTTAAAGTGGGTCTAATAGCACTGTCTCGCCTGCAGGCACAATACCATTGCAATACTTAACTCAGCTTTTCTTTGCAAAATGCTCTAGCAAGGTCAGTAATCTCTTTTTCAAAATACTTGTTAAAAATTATATGGTTTTGTTCTCTGCATTTTTTTCAAGACAGAGTCTCACTCTGCAGCTCAGGCTGGTTCCAAAGTCACCTTGCAGCCCAAACTGGCATTGAACTCACAACAATTCTTTTGTCTCTACCTACTGAGTGCTGGAATTATGTGTGTGAGCTATCATGTCCAGAAAATGAATGAGCATAGCACTCTCTGTAGGTCCTGTGAGGAGCCTGAGCTCAGCTTTGATTTAGGAGCACTGACAGCCTCATAACAAGAGCACACTCCTGCTTAGACCCTGGCTTCCAGTTCTGTTCTGCATTAAAAGCAGGGTTCCTTGGAGAAAGTGTTGATTAAGACTAGGGCAAGAAATATGCAAGATGAGCTTAGAGTATCTAACAGTGTCAGAAACTGAAGAAAAAGTAAAAAAACACCCCACCTCCCCCTCACAAACAATGGGACCCAGGTACAAGAGGTCCATATAATAAATAAACTAGCATTGAACAATAACTTAAAGTGAATGATACATAGCTACACTCATGTCAGTGATTGGGTGGATGGATAAATAAATGATGGAGCCCCTGCCCCTCAACCCTGCAGAAGAATCCTAGGTAATATACAGCCAGGAGGCACAGCCCAGGCTACACAGGGTGATTTTCTTCCAAAGAGTGCGGAATGGGAAGGCTGGAAAAACTATGGCAGAGCCTGGCAAATGCTACTTCAGAAAGGAATGTTTTCTCTCTGGAGGGCTGAGACCAGAGCTTTGCCCCTCCAGGCAAGCTCTCTGCTGTCTCCCCTCCCCCAGCGAATCGCAGTTCACATCAGGGATGGTGGATGCCCCTGGCATTAGTAAGAGGCATCTGTGACCTGTAGCAAGAAGGCGCTTGGCCTCTGTGACTCTTCTTCCCACATGCTCCCTGACTCTAATCACGAGGAAAACATAAGACAAACTCTAATATTTGTCTGTTTGGCCAGTACTCTTCAAAACCATCAATGTAATTAAAAGCAAGTGACATATGAGAAGCTGTCCCAGGCAGATGCCTAAACCAACTTTCTAACCAAATGTCCTATCATGTTCCGGGTTGACTCTGGGACAGAGGCAGGACATGGATAGGACATAAAGCTAGAAAGTTTGACTAAAGTGTGGTGGTTAGTCAGCAATGTGATTATGGCATGGTTTATGGTTAATTGCCTATGATACGGACCCTTATTAACAGATGATGTTAACACTTGGGAAGCTGAGCTTGGAGTCCATCTTCATAATGATTCTACAAAATCTTGATTTATAAATGCTGATAAAAATTATTTTTAAAAGTGAAATATACCTCTCTTTCAAAACATCAACAAACCAGGCACTGGTTTAGAGAAACACCTTTCAAACAGATTATAGCCAAAGGTAAACAAATGGCTTTTGTGCCCAACCCCCAACCCCCACGCAAAGTTGTCAACAACTTATAATGCTTCTCAAAATTATCAGATGAGAGCTGGGATTATATGAAGATCAAGGACTCAAAAAAATATGTGGAGATAGTTCTTAAATATCTTATTTCTCTGACTAGTCTTTTTTTAACACATACATATGCTCTTGACTCCATGACAACCAAATTTAAGAATTTTAAGAACTTCTTTCCTTAAAGTTCAAATAATATAATAGCATTGCTAGCTTTTCATGGCTATTTATTTTAAAGCCTTTTGGGTTTTTTTTTTTTACACTTTCATTTCAAAATTCTGTCTACTAATAGCTAATTAATAGAATGCTGCAGTTGAAGTTGTATGTCTCATGCTTTGCATGATACTTATAAAGTTGTGTATTTTAAATGTATTACTCATTTTTGCAGACTTCGTATCGCAATTTCTGAGTCCATTTTTAGAAATATGGTGTGACCATGTTGCTCCCCTGATTATTATAACCACCACCTGCATATTTGACATCTCATTTGTTTGTTTGTTTATTTGTTTTTCTCGTTTTGGTCTGTTGGCTCCCAATAAACAAATCATCTCAAAATCCCTACTGTGTGATCATGCATCAGAAGTGCACCTGCCCAGTGTGGCTGAAATTGAACTCAGGACTTTGCCAGCATCTGTGGGTGGGCTTGAGTCACATGATCGTTGTGTCTGTGAGTCGCCGCTGAGGTCACTAAGAGCCTGTGAGGGACACAGTTAAGAGGTCTTTGCTATTTAGGACTCAGACAGCAGCTGCTTCGATGAGGTGGCTAAGGTAAGGCGAAAGGGAAACACACGTTGCGGTTACTCATTAAGACATTTGAAGTGGAAGAGGATTCTCAGGATTCGCCTGCATCCCTTCTCTTCTTTCCAAATCTCCTCCTAGATTTCCCCACTCACTCACAGTAAGCCTCAGGCTGTAGGTGTTGGCCTCTCTTATGCCAGGGTCTATAAAGAGCCGTTGTTCAGAACAGCAGAGCCTAAGCGACTGGTATCAGTGAAATAACTCATTTATCACAGAAAGGTCAACGCTTCCTTCCTTCCTTCTTTTCTTCTTCAGGTTGTTTTCTTTGTAGGAATTAAATAAAGGTGTCTCTTAAAAACATACAGACAATAAAGTGAAGGTAAATACAAGTAACCTTTCCTGTTAGAGGAAAGTTCAAGAGAGGCCCAGGGTGCTTCTGGAAGAGGCTGGGCGAATCTTCCTCCGGCTGCCTCCAGTGGAAGGTCCTAGAATCTCTCTCAGCTCTTGGCCCACGGTGTCACTTAAATGTCTTCCATGCATTTCTTTACTGGGCAGGGCTTAGGCTTGCCCAACAGTTTCCTCAGATTTATTTGACACACATCTTAACCTATAAATCTGGTAACACCTCTCACTAGAGTTCTAGATGTGTTCCCTGAAACAAGGATTATAGGTTTTCTGCGGAAAGAGATGGGTTCAAGCACTGCGTGACTAGCACCTCCATGCAATACTTCTGCCATCCGGTTTTGTTTCTGGGGGCATGCTAATGGCATTTTGCTTGACAGTGATTAAGTCCAAGTTGGATTTCCGTGTTTGGGTAGACCCAAGTAGTAGTTGGACCTGGCAGTGCAGGCTTACATTGTAAAGCAAGAGAGGTATTTACCAACTCATTTCTTTATTTTGCCTTCTCTGGTACTGCCTCTGAGACTGCTGTCTCCGGTAAAGCTGCCATTACCTCCTCCAAATCTGACCCCTTTCTGAGGTTCAAGTCACACCAGATTCTGAACTCCCTGCCCATCTTTCTCATACATTGCTTGCCACTGGGACAGTTTTTCTCCAGAGACCACCAGGTCTTCAAAAGCAAGAACTTTGAAGCTTAATAACCCATTGTGTTTAACATCCCACAATGCTGTGTTCAGTGTCCACCTGCCCCCAGTGATGCTGCTTCTTCCTAACTCCATCTAACAGTGTTTCTGAAAATGGAGCACAATACAACCTTCCCCTGTCTCAGGAGGATGGGGTCAGGCAAGCAGAGTATCTGCATGCATCTTTGGGACCTTCTATCTTCCTTTATGCCTGTCCTGGAGCCCCCATGTCTTTCCAGGCATCTGTTCTACATCTCAGCCCATGAGCCTTCTCTTTGAGAATTAGCCATCTTAAGTAAACCATGTCCTAAGAAACCAAACCCATGGAAATGACTTGAAGACCCAAAGTAACACACCTCCAGTGGTGAACCTTCAGACTCTGGGAGTGGTAGAACTACTTTTTTTAACCCATCTGGCTCTCCTTAAATCATATCACAAATGCAGTTGCTTATGCTGAGGGCTATTTGAAATATGAAAACCTTACCTTCTGCTGTTGGGATCAGATACTCTAGAAGGAGATCAAACTGCATACGCAGCCAAGGCTGACTGGCACTGAGGTGGCCTCTGTCATCTCCTGATCCTGCGTTCTGGCCTTAGCTTTCCTGCCTACTGACTGTCCGTCCTTGGGCAAATTTCTGAGATGTTTGGAGGTTTGTCTATCTTCATTTATCACATCTTCTTAACCCAATCCATAGGTGCTATGGAAAGTCACTGTGTTCCTGATACCGCCTTCTTGGTATAATCAAACATGGAAGGAACAGTTCTGTCAGTAAAAGTTTGAGCAAGGGCAGTTTGGAGGTCGAGGCCAAGAGCAGGTCTACGGCTGTGCTTGCTCAGCCACAGGCACCACCCTCATCCCTGATCCATTCTTAGAAGCACCCGCTGGGGCGTGCACAAGTAAAAGATACGAAAGTTAAAATTATGGCAGTTTAATTCAGAGGTCTGACTGGCTTTTGATTCTAGATCTAGTTAGCATTTTATTTTGTGAATTAATTGGGTTTCCAGTGGGATGAGCAGAAAGGTTTGACTTTATGGGGGGGGGCAGTGCAGAAGGAAATAAGAAGCAAAGGACAGCTTGGCCCTTTCAGAGATCCTGTTCATACTGATCTTACAGTGTAGAAATAGAGGGGTGTCCTCATCATACCTGCTCATATAAACTGGCTTTTTCTCATTGGTTTACAGCAATAAGTAACCTTAATCATCATTCACCTCTCCTCTTCCTCTTTCTCTTCTCCTTTCTCTTCTTCCTAAAACATTTCAGGCTTCAGTTTGTTTACATAACACTTAGCATGTATAATTCTGTTATAATCTGGTTGGCATAGGTTTAGTACATATGCCCTGTCCAAAATATGGCTTGTTTAGTATGTATCTTATTGCTGCATCTGAGGGATAAATGTGGTTCCTACCTTGAGTGAAGCCTTGCATTCCCAAGTCTTTCTACTGCAGTCTCTGTGGTTTTCAAAGCCAGTGTCTGCTCACTCTTATTACCCCCAAACCACTGTAAAGAGTGCATGTCGACAGTAGGCTTGTTTGAAAGGATAAACAATTCTGGATCTTTTTAAGAACACAAATGATTATAAGAAGAATTATATTAAAACACAGTATAGTGTGTGGCTATATTTTCACTGCATGCAAGAATAGTGCAAAGAAAGATGGAAATGCCATGGCTTGTGGTTCTCCAAGTCAATGGTGTTGGTGTCAGTGAAGGAAGAAGAGACTTGGTTAAGTGGCAGCTGCCTTGGAAATTACGGTCATGTTGTTTGAAAAGAGAAACGAACTCTGAAACACAAGCACACAAAATTAGAAGGATGTAGAAGCAAGCCTGATGCCGAAAGGGAGGGGCTGGCAGATTGGAATAGGTCCTTGAAGCCACCTGGTGTGTGATTTAACACTTCTCTGAGCTTTTGTTCTGTGATATTTGTGACTGAGTTTATTCCTGTTCCTTGTCAAAAGCAGTGTTTTTAAGGGTGGATGTTTTCTTTCCCATCCTTGTTTACACCTTCCCATCCCGCTGTTTACAAGATTGGTCTCTCACACTCTGGCTGGGGTGTTTTCTATTATTGTGCAGTTAAAATTGCCAAAGCTGTTGTGCTTGGAATGCTCGGGGAGCTGCGCTGCCCTGCAGACTCTCAGCAGGCGCAGCTTCTACCCCATGAAAGAGGCACATGGTTGTTAGGAACCGGCTGCAAGACTTCACGCATCCACATATTGCCAATGCTTTGAATGTTTCTGTGGTGTATCTCATTCCAGAGCTTCTCACGTGGGCTGGTGCGTAGGGTCAAAGGAAATGTGACTCTTCAAAATGGAGGCTTGCTACCATTTTCCCAGCTCTGCATGGGAACTGACGTACCATTGCTTCCTGTGCTGTTCACATCATTCCCCCATCTTCATCCTTCTCACCCATTGCCATGGTACCAGCATCCATGTTCAGATGATGCTCTGCCTGTCACACAGTTATGGCAGTACCCACTGAAAATGGGAATTGTCAGTTTGACTTGATTTTCTGAAACATGGAATCCAGAAAAGTGGAAGGGTTTGAGAAGCACTTACCTTGACCACATTTGATTTAATTCTGTGACGGCTCTTTGTACCAAGAGGGACACACTTAGGCAAATAGGTAGAGTCAATTTCTGGAGTTTCTTCTTGGCTTCATATTACAGGGAGTCCTTCTCATTCCCTCCCTGAGCTTTTCTGCTTCTACTCTCTTTACTTGCCACAACCTTGATCATGGGGCAGATGCTCCTTACACTTTGTATCTTTTCGTGTATTATAATTCCCCTCCCCCAAACATCTCAGTTATTACTCCCTCAGGAATAAAGCTATCTAACTGATATGAGAACTGTAGTGTAGATCAGAATTCTCAGCGCTCACGAGGCTGAAGCAAGAGATTTTGTGCATTTGAGGCCACCGAGTTAAGAATTTGTCTTCAGAAAAACAATTTCTAAAATCAAATTCCATCATATCTAATCCAATCTGATCTAACATACATAAACACGGATGGCGCTGGGCCAAAGACTCCTATGCTTGGTGGGTTCCTCTGGGTGGAAGAGACATGAAGGAAAAGCACAACCCAACAGGCCTCAGAAGACCTGGGCTTCAATTCTAGTGTCAACTCCTCACTAGCTGATGGCCTGGATTAAGTTCTTTAAACTTTCACCTTTGCAATGAAATTGGTGAGTACATGCTTTCACTTTGTAAATGGCTTCAGGCCCTCACCTGGCAGGATTGTTGTACTGGCCACCTGAAAGGGAGTCTCTGAAGGTCCTTGTTAATGAGAAAGGTTCTCTGCAAATGTAAGTAGTGTGTTAGCTACTTTTCCATTTTAACAAAAGACCACCACTGAAAGCAACTTAAAGAAAGGAGACTACTTGGGCTTATGATTCTGTAGGGGTAGGAGCCAACCACGATCGGGAGGTGTGATAAGTGGCAGGGGTGGTGGCAAGGGCAGGAAGTTGAAAGATCGGATCTCCAACCACAGACAGCAAACACAGAAAGGGACCTGGACCTGGGGTACTGTTGTAACTCGCAGCATAAACCTCCAGCGACACTCTTCTAATACATTCCCCTAGCAAGGCTCTACCCCAGTTCTCAAATAGCACCCTGACTGCAGACCAAGTATGCAAATACTTGAGCCCATGCAGGACTCAATCAAAGCACGGGGAGGAATGCAAGAGAGTACCACACTGCCACATAAGATGCAAAGCTTCTTAACAGAAAATGACAGAGTGGAAGGTTCCACTTGATTTTTCAGCTTTTTCAACTTGAGTTTGTCTGCGCCTGTTTCCTTAACTGTACAGGAATATGTGTCTTTTATGAAGACACATATTAGGTGCTTTAGATTAGACACATTTCGGTGCTCTTCAACATATGACCAAGTTTTAAGGATATGGCAAGATGAGAGTTAGGATGGGCTCCACGCGCCTCCCTTCCTGACTGTGACTACTTAGCAGCACAGTATGCTGCGGAACACAGGTTGTTTCCTTCCGTGACCATGAGGCTCACGCTGTTGTCCATCACAGTGGCACAGCACGGTTGCCCACAAAAGATCCAAATTCAAAATTCAAAATAAGGTGTCTGCTGATGTAGCTTGTTTCCCACCGTTGTGAAGTTGAAAACTATCAAAGTAAACGTAAGATGAAGATGTCTACTTGGCATTTTTACTACGCAATGAATGAGATGTTAGTTCCCTGTGTCCTTGGCATGTGCTTTAAGAAGAGACTCTAGAACTCAGAAAAGAGATTCCAAGTGTTTCAAAGTTGCCTGCATATGAGGTGGACCCAAATGACTGGAAATGGGCCTCAACACAGTCAAGAAGAATGATCAAGTCTAAAGGAAGCATTAAACAGAGGGACATGATTCCTGGTGGAGATAAACGTTGACAGGGCAGATACCATTGGGAATGAGACCGTTTCGTGGGAGGGCAGCCAACAGAGCATTTGCTTTGTACAGAACTGGATGTTGCTTCAAATGCTACAACCCCAATAAATGATAGTGGGTATAACTTTTTAAAAAATCAAATTAAATAGGAGAGGGGGGAGGGGGAAGAGGGAAGAAGAGTGGGACCCAGAGGAGAGGAGAAAGGGGGCTACGATCTGGATATAAAGTGAATAAATAACAACAACAACAAAAAGCAAAGCACTCCTAACCACCGAGCCCTCCTCTGGCACCTCGTGTGCGTACTTCTAACTGGCTTACTTTAGCAACTCAGGACATAGTTTGTATTTACCCCCAAATTATATTTGTCTCTTTAAAAGTGATCTACACTTAAGTCTGAGTGAGAGCCAATAGACAGAGGAAGGCCCAATCTTAGATTGTGTCTGAACAGTCCCGAAGGTGGCCCCAGGGAGATGAGCTGAGAGAGAGCAAGTTGTGGCTCACCACGCTGGCTAGGGGATGTGAGCCAACCAGTCGCCATGAGCTGCTCTGACCAAGCGAGCAATGCACCCACACTGAAGAGGCTCGTTCAGTGGCGGTGTGTGGTGGCCACCAGTGAAGAGAATAGGAAGAGTGGAACTAGCTGAAGGTAATTTCAAAAGACTGGTAGGGTTTAATGATGGTCTTAAATCCATGGGTCCCAGAAATAAGGAAGGGAAGGCAGATTTGAGTGTGCCAGTTAAGGTAAAGCCAAAAGTTAACCACTGGAAAAAGGAGGGGGAAATGAGACCTGAAGTCAATGTAATTGGGGGGCCAGAGAAGATATTAACAAAAACAAAGGGTATAAAGGAACAATAGAGATTGGGGTCAAAATAGTAATTTCAATTTAATTTAGAAATGCTATAACTTATCCACAGAAAAACACAAAAATGACAGAAGGGGAGAAAGAAAAGCAAGAGGGGCAGAGGCTGATGGTACAGATGAAGATTTAGGTTTTCTTTTTTTTTTTTTTTTTCGTTTTTTTGTTTTTTTCCTGAGAAAAAGTCATTACTGGAGTCATGGAGGTAGGAAATAAAGGGGAGAAGTTAGAGATAAACTCTGAAGAAATAACTGTAGTGGTTGTCAGATTCAAAAATAAAGAATTGAGTTTCAGATAGAAAAGAATACTATTTTAGTGTAAAAAAAAATCCCATACAAATTTTAGACATACTAAAAATCATTTAATATGATCTAAAATTCAAATTTAACTGCAAATTTAATATTTGTATTTGCTCAACCTGGCAATTCTAGACAGTGGTAATGCCCTCATTTATACAATGGTCCAGAGAGGAGGAGGAGACTGTGGTGGAGCCTGGAAATGGACACACAGGTCCCAGGATGTTGCATTACCATAGAACCTAAAGACAAAATACAATGGAGAGAGTTGATCAGAAAGGACAAGGGCATTGCTTTCAACAGTTTGGGAATCCATAGGCAGCTTGTGGAAAGCAAATGGAGGGTAATGGTAGCAAAGCGCAAAGCATACTTGCAGGATGAAGGGAAGCTGAGAAAGAGCCAGAGAGGCAGACTCAAAATGGAAGAGGAGTGATGGGGAGATGTGGGTTCCCTGAAGGGGCTTTTACAAATATGAACAAAGTTACGAATACATTGACATTTGCAGGAGAATGCTCCCTGTTCATCCTGTTCCTCAGACTCACGGAGGAAGCGGATATAGACATGGTTTCAAGAGGAGAGAACAGAATGGAAAGCCCTTTACTTGCAGCTAGACCGGGTCATTGACAGTGAATGAGATGGAGACAAAATTGCTGATGGCGTGTGATGAAGAATTCAAAGGTGCTTGTAGCTCATCCAGGAGGGAGGCTTTGTTTCCCTCTGCCTGCGGTTTCTTTCTGTCTTTATTGACTCATAGCAGGTGCAATTGTTCACCAGGGAGAGGACAATAACAGCAACAGAATTAAATAGGCCTGTTCTTCTGTGGTGTATTAAACCCAGAGATTCTCCCCCAGAACAAGCAGGGTCATTTGTCCACAGCCCCCATGTAGGAATGGTGCAGCAGGCATGTCCAGGGTCTGTAGAGTCTGCCCAGGAGTCCTGTAGAGTCCTAATCTGGAGCTGTCTTGCAGACTGTGTCTGTGTGAACAAGGGCCTTGCTATGACACACTTAAGTAACAGGGAGTCACCATTAGATACACATTGCTTCCAGTCACCTTTCTTCTCTCTGGAAACAACTGGAAACTCTGCAGATAGGAAAAGATGAGGTCAAGCCTGCAACTGTCCAGCCACTTTACCTGTGTTCTTGCAAGAGTAGGCTGCAGTGTAGAGCCTCTGTAGAGCTGCAGAAATGAGAGTGCCCAGAAAGAGAGTTATTTCAGGGAGGGGGTGGGGCGGTCCTGCCCTCAGGGGAAGCTCTGCTGTCTCCAGATAACATTCCTGTCCTGTTCTGAAGTATTCTTCCTCCTCCCTGCGGCCCTAGCACAAAGGCACAAATGAAATTCCTGAAAGCAGACTACTGCTGTCTGGTTATTTTTAGTATTTGATGTTAGTATTTATCAAGCTTTGCAGTGTTAATTTGTCCTCCTACCCATTTATCTTCCTGCCTCCTTGTGCTTGGCTTAGCAGAGACTCCCACAAGAAAGCAGCTGGTGACCTCACAGAAATGTTTCCCAGAGAGAAGAGACAGCATCTTTAAAATCAATCTTCCTCATCCCTGCTTTGCAGAGAAGATCTGGGCTCTGTTAGCCAGGACAGCAATAAAAACGTTGGTGGCTGTGAACATGTTAGGATGTCTGGGTGGTGTGTTTAGTCAAGAGCCCTGGTCACAAAAACTCGATAAGTGCAGAGATGTCATGATGCCAAACGGAGTCAGAGGGCAGGGAAGTCTGAGGAGAGCAGAGGAGAGAAAAGTAAAAAGTCTGTGTAACACCCTCAGACAGCTAGAAGGTCGGAGAAAAACTGGACCCGTCTGGGACTAGGAGGAGGAAGGCCTGCACAGTGAGAAACTGCAGCTGAGTGTTGAGACTCCACCCATTGCTGCCTCAACTTCTGCCTCTGGAGTGAAAGCCAGAGCAGAAACATTGCTCAGTAGAGCAACTCCCAGGAAGCCTAACGGAGGACTACCTCTGGGCAGCAGGGCCTCTTTCCTGTCCATCTGTGCAGTTAGTTCCAAGGAAGCAGGCAGGAATATTTTCTTTGGTAACTTAAACAAACAAACAAACAAACAAAGCATTGTCTTGCTGTACCAGCCTTAGGGACATATAGGTAGATGTGTCCTGGTTAGTTTTCTGTCGACTTGTAATCTGGAAAGAGAAACTTTGATTGAGAAAATGTCTCTAACAAAGTGACCTATATAGGCAATTCTGCAGGGTATTTTCTTGATTAAGGATTGATATGGGAGGGTCCAGCTTCCCATCTCCCATCTCCAGACAGATGGCCCTGAGCTATAGAAGAGAGCAGGCTGCACAAGCTACAAGGAACAAATTCTTCCATGGCCTCTGGTGCAGTTTCTGCCTTGAGTTCCCATCAGGGCTTCCTTCCTTGATGGGACTGTGATGTGAAGTATAAGACAAGCCTTTCCTCCCAAAGTTGCTATCCATCATGTTGTTTAGACAACAGCAGAAGGAAACTAAACCCATGGGTGGAACGTTTTTCTGACATATGAAGTCAAGGAGCCGGAAGGAGGTATGGTAGAGAACAAGACTGAGAAGGCACTCAGAACAACAATGCCTGAGAATTACCCAAACTTGCCAAAATATAGCAACACACAGAGTCAAGAGTGAAATCCCAAAAGAACTAACACAAGGGAATCCGCCCTAAGACAAGTAACAGTGAAAATGTTTTCCATGAAGTAAAGGAAAAGGTTCTTCAAGCAGTGACAGGATCTACACCTGCCTCGCAGGAGAAACTACAGTGCATCCCCCATCAGGACACGTCAGCTGGAGCAGACACAGCCACATGCTGAGAGGGGCTCTCAACGCAGCATTCTGCGTTCAGTGAAATATATTTAAAAATCTAAGGGAAAAATCATAGGCACATTAATTGATGCACAAAAATCAACAGAATGACATACGTCAACAACCATTATTGAGAAAGACTCAGAAAACTGTGAGGGAAGGAATCTTGAGTTAGCATGGAGTCTGCAGAGCCTGCAGCTACCATGATGCTCGACAGGGAGAGACTGACTCCTTCCTCCGCAATCAGGAGCAAGGTAAGGATCCCCCTCTCTCAGCTCCCGCTCTTACACCAGGATCTTACACTGCAGGAGAGCGAAAGCACCTCCTACTTAAGTCGTGGCTACTGGGAGAATCCAATGGTATCTACCGAAAAACCCAAACCAACAAATTAACAACCCCCCAAAATCCCTAGAAATAAGGAGTAGAGTTCATGAAGTTTACAGAAAAAGAAAAAAAAAGAAGAAAAGAAAAAAGGAAACTGCAAATATCAACTACTGTATGCTAGTAATGTATACATGAACACTGAAGCTAAAATTCAACTTCACTTATAATAACTTTGGGAGATAGGGAATATTTGCCTTGTTATTAAAAGCAGAAAAAAACAAAAGAAATACTTATGTATATATCTAAAATATTTTGCAAAAATTTTAATGCAGAAAATTACAAAATTCCAATCAAAGAATTCAAAAAATATTTAAGTAAGTGAAGAAATATGCTATGTTCTCCATGGGATAGAAGACATAATAGAGCAACCATGCCACTTCACCCCAAATATATAGTTAATCCTAGATTTCACGTCTTCTTATTTTTAAAATCTCACAAAAGCTTGGGTGATATAAGCAATATTTTTCTAATATTTAAATTAAAATTAGAATGCCTAAAGCAATGTTTCAAAGAATAAAGTGAACCTGATTTTAGGCTTCACATATAGTAGATTGTATTGATTTACATATTGATACAATACAACAATATTACAACATTTACATGGTATAACAATTACTTATAGTAAGAATATCAATATACAGTAGTCAGTGCTGCTTGGCATCAGCAAAGGGGTGAGTGCACCGACCACAGAGCAGCTCAGAAGACCCAGAAGGGGTCATGAATAAGTACTAGCCAAGTGCATTGAGGTCAGTGTGTCAACGTAATTCAATGGAAAAAGTATTCTCTCAGACAAGTAGTTCTGGGTTAACTAGTTATCAATAGGTTAGAAACAAAGGTTTTGGGTTGGTGAGATAGTTCAGTTGGTAAAGATTTGTCTTAGTTAGGGTTCCTATTGCTGTGAAGAAATGCCATGACCATAGAAACTCTTATCAAAGCAAACATTTTATGGGGGCTGGCTTACAGTTCAGAGTGTAGCCCTTTATCAACATGGAGGGAAGCATGGCGGCCTGCAGGCAGGCATGACGCAGGAGGAGCAGAAGAAGACCGAAGCCTCTAAGCCCAGCTTGAGCTTCTGAGACCTCAAAGCTGCCTGCCAGTGACACAACCCCTGATAGTGCCACTCCCACTGGGCCTATGAGAGCCATATTATTCAAACCACCAGAAGATGCTTGCCACCAAGGCTGATGACATAAGCTTGATCTTAAAACCCATGTGCTGAAAGGAAAGAACCGACTCTTCTTTCCTGAGTTGTCCTCTGACCCTCACTTATGTGCTCTGTTCACACACACACACACACACACACACACACACACACACACACAAAGTATAATTTAAAAGACTGATAAAAAAAACAGAGTTAAATCAAACAAAAGCAAAAACTTCAAAACCTAACGTTTTATAGCACTCCATATAAATCTTGAATCTGAATATAAAACAAAACCTTCAGAAGAAAATCTTCAGGACCCATGGGCTGCTGCAGAATCCACAAGAGAAAAAAAAAGATCTGACTTTATCCAAATTAAGATATTTGTTCTGTGAAGGACTGGAGAATGAGGAGATGGACAAAGGAGTCCTGTGGTCTAGGCAGAGATCTCAGCACTGAGCTGGTGTTTATGAAGCGAAAGGTCTCTGTGGGGAATGTCAGGCAATCCTGAGACATTTCACTGTGTTGGGTGTTGAATACGCTGGGAAAATGAAAACAAGAGACCACAGTGAGACAGCACTGAAGTCCCATCCGTGAAATAAACAATAGCAATAATGCCAAAGGCTAGCAAGGATGCCACGCAGCAAACAGTTGTCCATGTGGCTCAGCCCTCTGGAAAACACTGTGACCGTTTCTTTAAAAGGACGTATGCACCTGCCCTGTGATGCGGCTGTCGCTGCCTGGAGTGTTCATCCTAAGTAAGTTGAAACAGCCACAGAGAATCTCGTATGTATTTGTTCTTAGGAGCTTATACAAGCCCCAAACACAGCGTTCTCTGTAGGAAAGCCGGTAAGCAGGCTATGGGCTATGGCGCTTTCATTTTGTGGAATATCACTCATGTGGGAAAAGGAACAAACTGTTGGTGAATGCAACAACTTGAATGAACCTCAAAAACATCGTGCTGGATATATATTAAAAAAAAAAAAACAGCATCACACTGTGTGGCTGTATCTATTGTTCTGCATATGACAGTTACAGAGGGAGGAGCTAGCGATGTCTCTGGGAATGCGTGGGAGTCTAAAGTGGTGCCAAGTGGGACTCAGGCTTTTGTAGGGTGCTCTTGTATCTTGGGTGCACCGATGGTCACAAGAGCCTACACATGTGTGGCAAAGGTACTTTGAGCTATAAAAATTCACAGAATATGAGTTTGCCTAAACAACATGCTGTTCAGTTTTGCTGTTCTTGGGTTTTATTTACTTAAATGTCATCATTGTAATCAAGTGATTCCTTTTCTCTCATTCACTTTGTTTCTAAAGTTCCCCAGGCTGTTGCATACAGTTGTCCTCCATTGTCTAGTATTTTACTGAGTAAGTATGGCATCGCTTGGTTCTTCTGTGGATTTAGCTGTTGTTAAATCCAGCTTCTCACCATTTTGAGTAAAGGTGTCAAAGTACCATGCATATATATTAGTGCAAACAAGCAAGAACTCATCCTTTTGTGTCAATATGTTTTATTCCTATAAAAAAAAATGGCCAAGACTTGGTAATTTATAAATAACAAGATCACTTTTCCACAATTCTGAAGAAAGTAAAAAAAAAAAAAAAAAAAGCACTGGAAGGTTCAGTATCTGGTGGTGCCGTCTCTGCTTCTGAGGTGGATCCTTGATACGGCATCCTTAGGTGAGGACAGATGCTGGCTCCTCACAGTACGACAGGAGACTGGCAGGACAGGAGGGCTGGCATATGCAGCCTTTTCCGACAGTGCTGGCCGACAGCCCTTAAGTGGTGCTGCACAGGCATAGAGTTTCATGGAGGGCACGCAGCAGGCAGACCACAGCACGGACAGTGTCAGTAGAAGAAGACCTGCACAGAGGGGTGTGAGCACTTGGTTCCGGGGGGTGGAATTGCTCCTGAGCTGTTTTCAGTTTACACACACACACACACACACACACACACACACACACACACACACACACACGTAAGCTTAATTTGCATTTTCTTGCTGACACACACAGTTGCTCAGTTTTTCATCTGTCCATTCACCGGCCTGCCTCACTCCTCCAGGGGGCACCTGTTGGATCTGCTGCTTGCTTTGCTTGTTTTTATGACTGATTCGTAGCATTGCTTTACACAATTTGAATTTGGCTTGTTTTTTTTTTTTAACTTTTAAAATACTACATTTATTTGGAGGGTGGTGTGGGTGAGAATCATGCACCTGTCACGTATAGCACATGTGTGGAGGTCAGAGTCCAGTGTTTTGGAGTTAACACTTTCCTCCCACCATGCGGACCTTGGGGATCAAAGCCAGGCCCCCAGGCTTAGTGGCAAATGACTTTATCTGGTGAGCCATCTCACAAGACCTCCCCCTTTAAAATTCTTATACCTTAATATTACATTTGCAAATATATCTTTCTTTTCACGGTTAACCCTTATATGCCTTGAAGACTCTTTTTCCATTTTTTAAGTCAGAAAATGTTATTTTTTTTTATCTCCCTCTAAACATTTAAGCCTTTTTACTTTTCACAGCTAAACCCTTAATCCCCCTGGAATCAATCTTTGAATTTGGTTTCTTCTTGGCTGGGTAAGTTATTTCAACTTTCATGGGAGCTCTGATATCTTTTAATAGCTCAGTGAATGAGAAAATCAAGGAAGAAAGCTCCTCTGCACGAAGGTTTGGGAAGAGGGCTGTCTTTGCCTTACATACCCAGAAGAGAAATCATGTTGAAATGAGACAGTGTCCTGTGCTTCAGTCAAGGCAGGTTTGCTTTAGCCTCTAAAATGCTTGAAAAGAGAAAGAAAGATAGAAAGAAAGAAAGAAAGAAAGAAAGAAAGAAAGAAAGAAAG
>NW_026596079.1:39843912-39893569 GCF_907164565.1 Psammomys obesus
GAAAGAAAGAAAGAAAGAAAGAAAGAAAGAAAGAAAGAAAGAAAGAAAGGAAGGAAGGAAGGAAGGAAGGAAGGAAGGAAGGAAGGAAGGAAGGAAGAAAGAAAGAAAGAAAGAAAGAAAGAAAGAAAGAAAGAAAGAAAGAAGAAAAGGAGAGTGGGGAATGAATCCTTTGCTATCGTTTGTCATTTAAATAACCTACTTTCTGAGATAGAATGTTTGTTTGTAGACATTTGTTCCGTGTTGGCTTTTGAAGCCAGGTTTCATGTAGCCCAGACTGGCCTTGAATTTAGCTGTGTAGATGAAGATTACCCAGAACCCCTAATCTTCAAGTACTGAAGTTACAAGCATGCACTGCCAGGCTGGCATAGAAAGCTTGGGAAAGGATCCACACATTCCTGCCACAATAAGGCTCAACAGTGAAAGTACCCTGTGAAAGGTCTTTGTGTGGCATTCAGAGGACAGACTCTGCTTTGGCAGTGGCCTCAAGGCCAGGAGACCTGACTTCAAGCCTTGATTTCTCACCACCTCACTTCAAGGTCTGTATAAATTCCTTGGCTCAGGTTTATTTTCTCCAGCCCCCTCTAGAGTGACTTAAGCAAATGTGGCTCATTTATTCTCAAATGACAGTCCCCGGGCAGCCAGGGGCAGGCCAGCCAGGCCAGTGTGGCTTAGGTCTTACAACTGTGTGGCTTTTGCCATATAACTGCCATTCCAGAACCCACACTGGCTCACTCTCTCCTCCTCAGCTGAAAGCTCCTGTGGGAACAAAATCAGGGTTCTGGAAGGAGAGGGGTAGACTGAACCCTGGGGAGGCAGCCTGCAGCATCCCTCATAGTCTCTGCTTCCCACAGTGACGTCTGCCCACTCTGGCAGCACCATCTGGTTGACAAAATGAAAGATGGACAGCAAGGGAAATTCACACACTGTAGAGTGCACTTCCTAACCACGATGGCGTTCTGATTCATTTCCTAAAACGCTAGTAAAGCAAGGCCTGGGAAATGCAGTGCTCATTCAGACTTGCTCCTTCTGGCTTCAGTAGCTGACAACCAAGTGTGTTTGTGGCCGAGCATGCTCAGATCCCAAGCTTCTCCTCCTTGTGAAGCCTTATTGTGGTAGAAATGCATGGATCCCTTTCCATAATAACCCTCTCCCTTCCTCAAAGAGCACTGAAGACCACTCCCACCCCATGTCATTTTTGTGTAAGTTAGCTCTAGTCTCCCCTCTTGGGCTAGCCCTGGATTAGTTTAAGTCATTCTGTTTGTTGGACAGCACAAACAGTGACTGAGAGCTTCAGCCTGCAGTGACACTGGGAAATTCTGTCACGATGAATGAGGCTGACATCTCAGGATGTGAGTGAATTTGGGTTATGCTCTTCATTGCCTACATATGATTCCTAAATGACAATTTTTATATTTTTATCATTTTAAATAATTTCTGTTTTTGACAAAGGTGTGTGTGTGTGCACTGATACATAAGTTTATTTTGAAGTTGACAGAGCTTGGCTATAGCTGTGTTCTCATGCCCCTCGGCACTGCATTGCCTGTGTAGCATCTGCCCAATGCAGCTGAGACCATGAGACACTGGGCGCTGCTCTTTGAAGGTACAGTGCCGATAACACTCACCCCTGAGTACTTTAAGGCAGTTGCAGAGGGGCTGAGCTGCAGCGGTTGTCATAGGTGTGTTTCCTGCTTCCTGTTTGTAAAGACAACTACAGAAGACATAAAAGTAACCTGAACTTTCTTGCTGCTTCCAAGTGTGGTTAACGCAATTGCAGAGCCCCTGCCTGCTGGGACAGGACCTGCCCGGAGAGAGCAGCTTTGAGCCCTGAGGCCGGGACTGCACAAAGTGAGTTCTTTCCTACGCTCTTGCGAGGCCTGGATTCTAGACTTTGTAAAATCTGATTTAAAACACAAAGTTGTTTATGCTTCATGCTTCATGTTTGCATTTGGCAAACAGAGGGCACTGGGCTTATGTCTGTCCACAATGCCTTGTCCCAGGGTGCCCATTGCGGTGGTTGATATGAGGACTTTATACCAAAGGCAAAGCTGAGCATATGGTCTCATTTTCAGAGGAGAAAAGTCTCTTCTCTTCTATGGCACCTGATTAGACAGGAACCTCATTTAAGTATCATATTTAGAAAAACAAAGCAAGTCAGAAAACAAGGTAGGAGCTTTGGTGGTGAAGTCAAAGACTGGCTTTTGCTAGAGGACCGCGAAGCGCGCCCATCCCTCTGCGCTTCTCAGCTTTGCTTCTTTGGTATAAGTTAGCTTATTTGAATCTACTGGATTTTTTTTTTTCTGATTCAGAATGATTGTGAAAATCTAGAGGCCACACTGCCATAGCGGTTTCCTGCCGAGACAGGAGCAGTGTACTTTTCTAACTTACTGAGAGAGGTCACAGAAGCCGTCTCATTGGTGATATTGTATTGACAGTGGCTTATTCCAAAAGGGGACCCTACTGGTATATGAGTTTCTTGGAAAATGTTCAAAATAAGCTAAGGGGCCCAGAAGAGAGCCAGCTAAGATCTGGAGGCAAGTTAATGTAGCACAGCCATTGGCAACATTGTGTGTGCATGCTGGAGTCAAAGCATCACTTATTAATCTCATGTGTTCTTGGCCAGTTTTTTTTTTTTTGTAAGGAGAAAATGCCAAAAATTAAAATAAGTAAGGGCAAGATGAAAACTATTAAAAAAAATGTTGGTCTTATAAGGAGGAACACCAAGCTTATGTGAAATGAACTTCTTTTCCCTCTCAGGTCTCTCTGATTTAAGTGTTAGCTTAGTCACACAGCTTATCTGACTTCTCTGAGTGAATCAGAATGTGAAAGTAAAATTCTTTGTTTCAAGTTCAGTAAGCCAGCCTGTAGGTATAATGTTCTTGTGGAATGTATACAATTTACCCTTGTTCATTCAAATGCTGATTTCTCTGCCCCACTATTTGGTTTCAATCCAGACATTACATTGTGATGCTTAGTCTAAGTTTGTCTTAAGTTTGTGTAAACATGTCACCATGTGTGCTCTGTATTGTCAGTTAAACAACCAGCCCCAATGCTGAGCAGTGGAGAGGATAGGGTAGGACTTCCTGGTCCAGAAGGGAGAAAAAGGAAGGGGTAGGATCGGAGAATCAGGAGAAGAGGTCTTGGAACCACATGGAGAGATGGAGCAGAACTAAGATATGACTAAAAGCAAGTAATGGGTGAAATCTGAATGGGAGGAAACTATGTAGGCTTGGAGGTTTAGGATGGAGTAACTATTGCCCAGCATTGTGCTCTAGATTAATTAAGTAAATCTCAGTCTCTGTGTGGTGATTTGGGTATACAGCTGGTTTAGGACTAACCGCTGCTTAACTAAAAGATAAATCAATAGTAAATATTAATAAACCACAACACCAGCCCTTTAAAGGAAACCTGTAGGACAGTCCTGAATTGCCAGCCATCAAGTTTAAACCTACTAGCTTTCCCCCTGCTGGCACTGGAGCTGAGTAAGAACCCATTGTGTTTTTCCTGAAGGCTGAAACAAAACTGTGCATCTAAATCCACTAAACAGGCAGCTGGAGGAATTCTTTCCTCTTGTGACATGTGAACTGCTTATGACGTCATAGCGTAGATGCAGCCGTCTTTCTCACATCAATCTGAACGACCATAGGAAACATGCGCTGCCCGAAGACAGCAGGGCACGTGTGCGGCCCTCCATGGGAATCCCTCTCTAAATGTGCGGGCGTAGACAAGAGTTGCAGCAACACTTCTGGCTGTCAGGATTTTGTCCTTGTTCCTTGTGACAGGGTCTCACGCCGCAGTCCTGAGGACTTAGGGTTGAGCCTAGTGAAGCTTCTGCTTGCTGTCGCCCCTCACTGAGCACCCTCACGCCCCTGTGCCCATGGTCTTAGAAGGTTCTTCCGTGTGGATCTCTTCTAGAGTGGACCTAGTGGGCTTCCTCTCTGGTTGGTGTGGGGAGGACTGAGAATCCCAGGTGTAGCTTATGCCATACCCAGAGAAGAGTAGTAGGTGAGAGACTGATGCATAAGCTCTCAGAAAGTGAACAAGCCATTCTTGGATTGACAGCTCTTGTCTGGAGAAAGCAGGAGGCAATCTAGAGGGAAAAGTGGCTCTTTAGTGCAGCCTTAGACCTATTATCTGAGTTTTTCCAAAAGAATGGTAAACCAGAAAGTCTCCCTGAATTTTATAGGGTTTGGGGAATTTTGTGAAAAAAAAAAAAATTAAGACATAAGGAAGAATGGTCTACTGGCAGATCCTAATAACATTAGGCAGGAAGGCTATGTATAAAGAAATTACTTTACATTATGTAGAGAAGTCTAAATTTGAGGTCACCATTGGGTCCCTACTGTCATAGATTGGGAAACCCCATGCAAGTGGGAGAGGAAAGATTGTAGGAGTCAGAGGGATGAAGAACATGGCTCACAAATCAACTAGCAGGGCTCACACAGGCTCACAGAGACTGAAGCAACAAGCATGGGGCCTGCAGCGTACTGCACCAGGTCCTCTGTGTATATGCTATGGCTGTTAGCTTGGTGTTTCTGTGGGACTCTCAGAGCGGGTGTATCTCTGACTCTTTTGCCTGCTCTTGAGACTCTTTTCCTCCAATTGAATTGTCTTGTTCAGCCTTTTACCTTGTCCTGTTGTATCTTGTTTTGTCCCGTTCGGCTGTCCTGTCTTGGAGGCCTGCTCTTTTCTGAAGAGGAAACAAAGAGGGAGAGGATCTGGGGGAGAGGGGTTGTGGAGGCAAGCTGGGAAGAATAGAGGGAGGGAAACTGTGGTTACTATGTACTGTATGAGAGAAGAATCTATTTTCAATAAAAATAAATAAATAAATAAAAAGAAATTACTTTAGAGTCCATGAGTGGACTCTAGTTTGTGGTTGGTTCTGATGATGACTGTCTGGCTTAGCTCCTTTTTGTGAGGAATACTTTTTCTGGCCCCCAAGAAATTACTACTTTCCCCCCAAGTCTCCCAGGTGACCAGCTTCTCCTCTCCAGAGTGTTATAAAGAATTATACATTTTTTTACAGTGTATTTTCTTTTCTTTCCTCTGTTTTCATTAATAACCACTTCTCTGATTCTCTTAAGGAAGGAAAATCTTAGGGATATGTTGTTTTCTACACAGTAAGTCACCAATGGTTTTAAGATGTGCCATCAAATAACAGCTTTTAGCCTGAGAACTTCTACATATTATTTTCAATGTTTTATTAATATCCCTCTGTCACAAAACACTGATTTTTCAATATACTACCCTACATTCTGGAATAATAATGGAGAAAGATTGTCTGTGAGACAGAGAACACAGGGTGCCAAATATTCAGAGGACAATTCAAGTTTGAGCCTAGATGTTTACAAACACTCACATAGACACTAATGTTTAGCATTCATATAATTGAGTCTAGGTCAGCCATTTTCTACCCATCATGCATTCAATCCCAGAGCAGCTAATACATTCAATGAAAAACAAAAACAAAGCTGCCTTTTCATCAGGACACACACAAAAGCGTAGAACAAGAGCAACTAATTTCCTAGCAATTGATAAGAGCTCCTGGTATTGTACAGAAACAGGAGCATGTGCCTAAAGCAGGTAAACAGTCACTTCAATAATGGATGTCTGTTGACTCAGCACGCTCTAACTTGAGACCTTAAGAAGATGAACGATATAGCGGTTCATGTTCCTAGAAGCATGTCTTATTTATTTAATTTAACAAGCACTGTTTGAGCCATCATCGTGTGTCAGGCACTGTGCCAGATGTTGAGGACCAGGAAGGTATGATGACACTCAATAGGGTGGGGCTGTGCTTTGGTCCTTGAATCTCTCCCAAAAGGCCCATGAAAAGGAGACTCAGTTCCCCTCCCATGGAACTACTGACAGGTGGTGGTACTTTGAATAGATGGAGCTAGTTGGAGGAAGTCAAGTCACTGGAGGCATGCTAGCCCCCATCTCCCCTTGGTTTCCAGATGCCATGAGGCAAGCAGCTTCAAGTACCCACTCTTGCCATGCTGGACTATCCGCATGGGCCTAAAGACAATGTGCTCAGCTGACGACTCTGAAACTGTGAGCCAAAACCAAACCTTTCTTTGTAGTCTGCTGACTGATCTTAGGTATTTATCACAGTGACATAAAGCCAACATGGATATCTGGGGGAGAGGGAAGTGATAACCAAATAATCACACAGGAGTATTTCACAAATGTGTTGAGTGTTACGATGGGGGGTGGGGGTGGCAGCAGAGAACTTTACACCTAGCTCCACTAGGGTGCATCCCATGAGAATTCTGAAGGTGTTGGCAAAGATCTGAGATAGAAGGATAGAAAAAGCACAAAGCTATATAGAACCTAGACCATGACCAGTGTTGCTGTAAAGCAAAGTGCCATGATGAAAGGAAAGGGACCAGGAGAGAATGAATGAATAAAAAAAATATTAACATCCTGTAACAAGGAACACAGTCTATTATTTTCTCTCCTTAGTGTGCAAATAAAAGGAAAACTCACAATTGTCCAACAATTCTGCCCTTTGTAAGATTTCATTTCTTTATTCATTTACTTATCCAGCCAAAACATATGAGACAAAAATCCCTGATAGCAAACATTAAATTCCGGTGGAATGGGCAGACAGTAAACTAGTACACAAATGTATTGGTTCTGTGATGCGCTTTTATTTGTGAATACGTTGTATAAGTGGTATTTAAATAAAATTTAAATATATATACTGTTACACTGAAGTATGAGACTCCTCTGTTGAATGAGCTGAAGGTTCACCTGCCAGCTGTCATGAAATGATGCTTCATACAGGTGCTCGGAGCACTCACATCAGCCCAAGACTGCAGAGAACTTCCAGAGGGAAAAATAAAAGAGAGAAGGCAGGCTCTCTACTAGTTTGGTCTTGGTTCTGAGGACTGAACCAGGCTTCTTTTCTCTCTATGCGTCACCAATTCTCTATGGAGGGGTCAGGGAAGGACAAGGGGACAGTGAGTCTCTACAGAAAAACAAGCCAGCCTATGTGTCCTGAAAAGGAACTGAGAGGCAGAGCATTTCAGACTCTCCGTTTCTTTTATATGGATAGAGTAGAACTTATTAGACATTTAATGTAGTTCAGAGAGGAAAACTTCATTCCCATAGTCTCTGAAGCTGTTATTTGACGGTATACCTTAAAACTGCGACTTAGCCCTCCGAGAACAATGCACCCCTGAGGCCCTTTTGGAGCCCTGATTCTGATGACTCACACGAACTTACATATGGCACGTTTAATGAGATGAGTTCTCGTTTTATAGATTTGCAGTTGGGCCGTCTTCTCTGGAGGTTTGCTTAGAGAGTTCCTCATGACAGTTGAGCCTGTTGACACAGGCCTGTAATCTCACCTACTCAGGAGGTTGAAGCAGAAAGATTACAGGTCCAAGGCTTGCTTGACCTACGGAAAAGAATCCCTTGTGGCAATGCTTGGATATGGATATAGAAATAGGAGCTAAGGCCGGGATGTCAGTTTCACAGTCAAGTCTGGGATATAAAGGTAAGTTTTGATCTAAGCGGCTTATTCTATCAAAAAGAGCCATAATAACAAGTCTTTTGAATCAAGAACGTCAAACTTTCAGACTTTCAGGAGACAGGAATCAACATGGCTATTTCTGCAGTGGTCACTGTCTTAGTTTGTACTGCTATAAGAAAGTGCCATAAATGCGGTGAAATATAAGCAACAGTTTCTCTCTTATGGTTCTGGAGGGTGAAAAGTCTGCAATTGAGGTATCAGCAGATTCTGTGTCTAGGCAGAGCCTGTCTCATAGTTCAAAGACTGTGCCTTTGCTAATGGTCTCGTGGAAACAGATGGGAGATGGGGTGAATGAATGTGTGTGGCTGAGAGGGTGGTGGTCTGTGGCATGTATGGTGTGTGTGTGTGTGTGTGTGTGTGTGTGTGTTTTATATACATAATGGAGAACAACCACATTGTCATTTCTTAGACACTGTCCACCCCTTGTTTTTTTTTAGAAACAAGGTCTCTCACTGACATGGAACTTACCACATAGGCCAGACTGACTGGCTAACCAACAAATCCCAGGGATCTTCTTATCTCTACTTCTTCAGTATTAGAGTTGCATGTGTGTGCTACTATGTCCACATTCTGAGGAACACAGGTCCTCAGAATACTTTACCAACTGAGCCACTACCCCAACCTGAGTGAGCATGTTTGTGGTCTATTTTATATGAATGCTAAATCTCACTGATAAGGACTCTGCCTTTGCAATCTAATCATTTTCTCCAAATCACATCACCATGGGGCTAAGATTTAGACCTATGAATTTGGTCATTTTGAATCAATTTGATCATTCTGTTGCAGGAGCTGCTCTTAGCATGTATGCACTGAGCAGCGTTTCAGGGGCAGTAGACTATGACCTCAGTCATAGAAGGCACTGACTCCAATGCTCACATGAATAGCCCTCGGGTAATGTATACAAATGTATTTGGTAAGGGCTATAAGGTTTTGTAGGAAGCTAGAAACAGCACAGGGTGGAGGAGAGCCCCTCTCGTATCTTCTGGCGCCAATACTTGGCATTTTCATGTAAGTTGTTGTAATAGTTTGTTGCTTTAATGTTTCCTTAATATCTTATGGTCTAATCAAAACTTCTAAAAAATAGAAAACACTGTGTTCTCTCTCTGTCACAGTAAAGCTAAGAACTTTCCAAATTACTTCAATCATACACGACTAAATCACCGAAAGAAGTATTTCACCATGCCACTGAGCCCAGGGGAGACTTCCAAACGTCACTAACATGTGGCACCATAAAGAAAACAATTTATGCTTTTAGCTTTTCAAGACAAAGGGTTTCTCTGTGTAACCTTGGTTGTTCTGGACTCACTTTGTAAATCAGGCTGACCTCAGACTTACAGCCATCAGCCTGCCTCTGCTTCCCTGAGTGCTGGGATTATAGACATGCGCCACCATGCCCAGCTAAGGAAGTTATTTCTTAAAGTTCCCTTTTCCTGCTATTTCCTCCTGCTTCAAAGTGTTACACATGGTTCACAGGAAGCTGGAACTATTTGTAAAATAGAGCTATTTTCTGTACTGCTGGCAAGTTCAGGGCTGTTTGAGGATTGATCTCCTAGAAGATTTGGAATGCCCTGGGCTAGGGCCTCTCAAATGCTCTGTGGGAAGGATGTGCCTTTCTGTCCAGGACCAGCACTTAGGTCCTCATGAAACCCAACAAGCAGAGTCAGCAGTAGCCAAAACACCCCATATCCTCTCAGCTGACGGAAGTCCACTGGTCCCTTGGATATCGCAGCCATGTCTTTGTGCTGTCACAGCTTCTACAGTGGGTGGTGATGCGTTTGTCTGATGAGGATGTTCCACAGGCTGGGCTTGAAGTAGCACTGTCCTGAATGAATCCCTGGGCTGTCCTTTGTGTCATTGTGGTCTCACTTCCTGCTTGTCTGCTGCATTCTGTAGATAGCAGTACCTGCCTCCAAGAATTGCAGGTTAAAACTTTAGCACCAAGAGAATTAACATGCCTTAATTACAATAGAGAAAAATGACTGACACTGCCTCACTGATAGATTTTTTTTAAATACTTGTTCTAGTGTATAAAATCAGCTAATACAAAGCATACCCCTCATACTCCTGTGCTGACATGAGCCATATAAGCAAATACCACCTGATCAATAATTTAATTTTCTCTAACTTGATAGTGGCAAAATTTCACTTAATTTGGGGTGGGGGTGGAACTCAGTAGTAGAGTACTTGCCTGGTGTGTGTAAGGATCTGGGTTCAGTTCCCAGCACTGGAAAAATAATTCATAGAATCCATATTCACTTAATTCAAATAAAAGGAGCTTGAAGAGATCTGAAAGTTGCTGTTAAATAGCAATGTTATTTGAGACAAACTTCCTGGTGCAAAACCCAAATATGTTTTTAAACCCAAACTGGCCTCATCATATGCCACTCAGGGGAAACACTGAAGCTCTTGAATGTAAGTGTATTTTTGAACTGGACTCATACAGGGTTAGAGTATATTTACCACTGCCAATTCCACTAGAAAAAAAATACATGGAGTAAAAGTAATAGTATGAAATACTTGACAATAGGGTTAAAGCAAGAATTCCAAAATTTGCAATTTCTAACTTGATCAGATCAGTAGCTCTGCATGAAGCAAAATGGTAACAGACTGCGCAAAGGAGCCCCAAAGTCAACTCTCCTCTCCCTTACACCTGTAGCATTTGCTTGTTTCTGTGGGGAGGTGTTTGAAGACCTTCAGGCATTAGCAGAGAGCTCTCTGTAGGATGTTTGCCACTGAACTCTTAGGCATGCTCCCGCCAGAGCACACGGGGTAAGTGCTTGGAGATAGAAGCTATTGACTGCCAGGGTGGATTGTTCCAGGCAAGATGTTCCAAAACATCTCATCTGCATCCAGCTGTGGAGCCTCCATTCTTGTTCCTAACCGTTACCACAGATAAGGACTGAGAGTGCACGGCAGTATGCCTTCCTGATGTAGCTGCATCAGCATGTAGTCAGCATGCCACATTAGTGCCCCGTGAATATTCTTTGTTGGCATCATGTGAGAGTAAACAAATGTGTCGTCTGTAGTTGGTGTGGTAGGTTTAGGTGTTAATCCCCAAAGACAGAGACCATCCCTGAAGCTAGAATTATCCCCATCGAGAACCAAAGAGCTATGGGTATGAAAAAGAAATAATGCTTACATCCTGCTAAGGTTCTAATTTTCACTGCCGGTAGCACATTATGGCGGTGATGTCAAGCCTGTGAGATGCGGGATATTGTCCAGGCTGCTTGTTTTCAGCTCTAACCTTTCAGGCAGTGACTATAGTCCATAATAATCAAAAGCAAAACACAGTCCCTAGTGAAATGTAGTGAAAAGGCGAACACATCCACTAACACTGCACACCTGTCATTCCTGTGAGCTTGTGAGCAGCTGATGCCTGGGAGACTTTGATCAGGATGGACTTCCACTTGAGGCCTCCTCAGAATCAGAATAGCAACTTTGCACTGAAGCCTCCCAGCATTCCTCCACTTATCTCCCATCCTCTGCAGTTTAAGTTCTTGTATTAGTTCCTTTTCCAGTGCTATGATAAGACATCATGTCCAAGGTAACTAATTAAAAGTAAGTATTTAACTAGATTTACCATTCCATTCTAGGGTTCGTGATAGCTATGGTGGTTTGAATGAGAATGACCTCCATAGGCTTAATATGTGAATGCCCAGTCCCCAGTTGGTGGGACTCCACAGGAAAGATTAGAAAGTGCGGCTTTGTTTGAGGAGATGTGTCTGTGCGGTTGGGCTTTGAGATCTCAAAATCTCATGTCATTCTCACTCTCTGCCTTATGCCTGTGGATTGAGGTGTGAGCTCTGAGCTACTGCTCCAGAACCATGCCTGTCTGCCTGTCACCATGCTCCCTGCCACGGCCATCCATGGCCATCCTAGACCCAGCCCTCTAGGAGCATGATTAAATGCTTTCTTTTATAAGTCATCTTGGTCACGATGTTTCATCGCAAGCGCTAGAAAAGTAAGTAACACATTGGTAGTGTGAAGGTGAGACAAGCAGGAACAGCTGAGAGCAAACAGGAGGCCGAGAGCACCGTGGGGATGATGCGACACCCGCCCCAGTGACACCCTTCTCCAACAAGGCCACGTCTCCCAACCCTTCCCAGATAGTTCCACCAACTCAGGACCAAATGTTTAAGCACATGAGCATCCTCATTCAAACCATCACATTCCTGACCTGCTCTAGGAAGAGCAAGCAGTCCTAGGGGTTAGGATGAGCTGAGATTTTGTAAGAAAGGAGGCTTGAACAACGTTGAGAAGAATGGCCAAGTGCTTTTTATAATAACAGTGGGAGAAGACTCACTTCGCCAGCAGACTCAGGTGGGAGGGAGAGAGAACTGCCACCCCGTGACTGATGTCCGTTCAAGGATGTTCCAAGACCTGTGGACCGCTTTAGGGATCTGTATCTGTGTGCACTCTGTTTTGAAGACCTGGTTGTCTGTATCTCTCTCACACATTTGCAGTCTTCACACTTTCATGTCCCCGGTTTTGGTTTTCCTTTGTTGTATCCTAGAGTCAGTAGTTAATTATGGACCCAGTCTCCTCTGTGCACTGGCTAATTGGCTGTTTTGAAAAATTGCTCCATGCTGGCTTAAATAATTAGTACAGAATTAAAATACTGAGAGGTGCTGAGGGGTGCATTATGGAAATGTAGCAAAATCATCCAAAGTGGCTGTTAACCCAGGAAGTAGCAGGGAGGGAATATTGGAGCATAGGAGTTAAAAAATACACTCACAGTGAAGTGGTGGAGGGGACAGGATCAGCAGGAGGGGCTGTTTTTTTTTTTTTTTAAGATTTATTTATTTATTATGTATATGGTGTTCTGCCTGTATGTACATCTGCAGGCCAGAAGAGGGCACCAGATCCCATTATAGATGGTTGTGAGCCACCATGTGGTTGCTGGGAATTGAACTCAGGTCCTCTGGAGGAGCAGCCAGTTATCTTAACCTTTGAGCCATCTCTCCAGCCTTCCTGGGACTATTATTTTAACATATAATTAATATTTTAATTAATTATATTATTATTAATGTATACACACATAAAATGTATTTTTCCTATATTCATCTTCCAGTTGTCTCCCTGGCTCCATCCAGATCCACCCTCCACATCCACAACCCTTCCCAACCTCGTATCCTTTCAAAAATCATAACCCATTGAATCCAGTTTGGGCTGCCCATCTAATCACGGAGCATGGCTGAGCTACCAGGGCCACGCTCTTGAAGAAAACTGACTTTCCCCTCCCAGATGCCATCATCTATCAACAGCTCTAACTAAGGTCCGTGTCTCATAAGCTCTATCCTCTTTCATGACAGAATGTCCACTGGCTTCTTCTTGTACAGGCAACCACAGTGGCTGTGCGGGTGGTCCTGTCGTGTCCAGAAGACAGCGTCACTATGGTTACCCTGACCTGTGACTCTGACAGTCTTCCTGCCTCTTCTTCCAGATAATTTGTGAAGCGCTGTAGATGTCCCAGTCATGACTGAGCACTCTACGCATACTCATCCTGTGTACTGAGATCAGTTGTGAGTTTCTGCGTTAGTTACTTCTACTGCACCAGGATGAGGGCTGAGGGTCACTGCGATCTATTGTCATGAAGATAGGAATTTAGAGGAAAGTTTACTATCATGTACATTTAGCAAAATAGTAGTAATAAGTTCACCCCTGAGGCCTGCAGGTGGGTGGTCTGTTCTTGAGTAGAACATCTGCAAGGATACATTTGCAATGTCTCTTGTTTGGAGGATACATTGGCCTCCGCAATAGTTGATGCCTCCTGCTGAAAAGGAGTCTTCCCCAAACAAGGGGAAGAAATAAGTAAGTTTAGAGTCCAACATGCTAGATTCTTCCATTTTTCTAAGTGGGGCTTGGAGCAAATGACTAACCTTCTCTGAACATCCAGTTCTTCATCTGTGGCGAAAAACCACATAGTCCATGTGTCACAGTTACGGTGGGAATAAGTGAGATGAAGTGGGAGAGAGTGTCCAGACCACTTCCTGTACAGAGAAAACCCTGGCTAGATATTAGTAACATGAAGTTGTGCTATCTATGCCATGATGCAACAACAGTAGAACATTAACATAGGGAATGTGCTTAGCCTGGCACAGATCAGGATCTAAGAGCCCTTGAGAAGAGCCAACATTCCCATTTCTTCCTTCATACTCTTTTGCTGGCCACTTTGTTTTCTCTCCCTAGCACCCTTTCTCTTCCACTTAGGGACATGGGAATTAAAAAAAAAAATGGGTAAGAAAAGTACAGTCATCCAGCTGAGGTCTTCAGTCGTTGGGCTAAAACAGATGTGTGAAAAATGTTGAATGTGTACAGCTGGCCAGATAAGCCCTGGAAACCATTCCCACGGATGTTCCATCATCCTGGGATGCTACTGAGTCAGCGTTTAGACACAGATGCTTTATGGCTCCGGAGCCCAGCCAGCCCTTTGCAGTTTCAATGTCAGCCTTCCAATGGCATGAATTTGTGTCCCCTTTTCCTCACTGCTGATGCTTTTGTGTCTAGATAACAACTATGAAAATCCTGTGTCACCTGCCTGGAGTTGCTTCTTTGGTTTGCTTTCTCTTAAATCGTGTTAGATGTCACCTAAAGCCTCATTCAGCAGCAGTGATGTGCTAGATCTAGAATGCCTAACGGTTGGCTTTAAACCTTAGCTCTACTGCTCCTTACAGAAGTGATCCTGGGACAAATCAAGATGGTGGTTTAGCCTCTGAACAGAAAAAAAGAATTGGGCCAGGTGCTTTTCATGGGGACCTACTGGCAAGGCTGTCCTTGGCTAGTCGGTTATTCACTCAGAAACGATTGTACAGATTTTTGGTCCCCAGTGTGAAATTGTGAATTCTAAGCCAGTGAATCACAGGGAAGCAGCTGCCTTCCCACTTTCAGCCTTGCACTCAAGGCTTCCAAAGAGAAGGAAAGAGAGACAGAGGCTGGCATCGTGCCATCTCTTCCAGATCTCAGACATCTAAGTTTCCTAAGCCTTAACACTTGGGTCCCAGCTGCATGGTTGTTACTGTATCACATTTTATTTATGCTATTTCAAAACTCAGTAACTCAGGCTGAAGAGATGACTCAGCAGTTAACAGCCCTGGCTGCCCTTCGGGGTCAGTTCCCGGCACCCACATGCTGTAACTCTGCTTCCAGGGGATCTGACACCAATGCATATTAAATAAGTAAACTAAAAATAAACTTAACATCTTTTCTTTTAAAGGCTCACTTCTTTACAATTTACTGGCCATGTATTCCACATAGCAATACCTATGAAATTGCCAGTTGCATGTGCCAATTCTATTCTACCTCAGGAACATTAAAACAAACACACTGCTCTACTTCACCGAAACTGTGTGTCACTTTAGGTGGCTTCCAGTAACATTCACCATACGTACCTCAAACTTTGAGAAGCACCTTGACAAAGCCGAGGACCAGATCCCTGAAGTCTCCCCCTGCCTCTGAGGTCCTTCCTTCTTCGAGTGAACGCAGAGCCAGAATGTTGGGGATCCCATTCTAAGGCACTGGGGACTGCCCATTTTCTTCTGGTGTGGAATGAAGCATGAATGTGACTAAACCTTCTTTTTGAGGGAGAACACAGAGGGAATGTGAAATGTAAAAGGAACTTTGCTGGGTTAAAAAATAAAGACAAAAGTCAATAGGGCAAGTGAGATGGCTGAATGGGTATGCTTGGTGATACAGCTAATGACTTGAGTCTGAGGTTGATCCTCAGAACCTACATGGTGGAAGGGGAGAATGACTCCTGCAAGTCTGCTCCCTCCTCCCCGAACACACACAGCATAAATAAGTATTTTTAAAAGTCAGTGACAGAAGGAAGAGTTTGAGCAAGAGCGAGTAATCAGAGTGAGCGAAAGCAACAGCAAAGGAAGAGGGTTTCAGGAAGAACACTAGCGAGGATACACATTCTCAGAGAGGTGGAAAATCAAGTGGAAGACAAGAAACATTCCAGGAGGGGAGAGTTCCTCAGTTTCTCCCTTTGGACGTTCACTGTGAAAGTTTGCACAGTGTCACTTGTAATCCAGAGGACCTGGTTAGCCTCAGCGGGGTTCAGCCTGAAGATGCAGAGGATGGAATTCCCCAGGGATCTGCCTGCACGCTCAGTGCAAGTTAGCCTGACACACAGCCTCAGTATAAAGGCAAATTCAGTGCCACAGGCTACAAGAAGCAGCAATGAACCACATTCTTTTTTTTTTTTAGCATCCTTCACACTTGAAAAAGGGACAGATCTTAGACATCATCAAATACAGATCTGATGGATTCAGGCCCACACATTCTCAAGAGTTACTTAAATTTAAAGAGAAAATACTTAAAAAATAAACCTCTGAATCTCTAAATTACAGAGGAATTAAACTATCTAGGAACAGCTTTCTTTGCACATAGCAAAAGTAAAAGCCGGAAGATGGGCACAGCCTTAGTGAGAATTGTGTCTCATGTGTAACGCTCTGGGCCCCTGTAGAATCTGGTAGACTTTTGATTAAGAGGAGGGAACTATTGTAAGGATCCAAATTAACTGCCTAGAGTTCAGCCTTGGAGAACCTCTATTGTTTTGCATTTTCCAAGATTTTTATATTTAAAGAGTGTTCACTAGGAGGGAATGTTGATATGGCTTCCAGCCTTTCCAAAAGGTACAGAAACTTATGAAGAGGTTGACTATGGGCTGTATCTCAGAGAACAGATTCTGCCAAAATACAAGAGCTCTGTTAGCTTCCAAGAATGCTATTGATTACCCTTTCCTGAACGAAGGTAGGGAAACCTCAAGAATTCAATTTCACGTAAAGCACATGAAGCACCATCTCACAGTCTGTTCTCCCCAAACATCAGCTGGTGTATTATAATGCACTCTTGGTTTCTACCCAGACTTGTTGGGAAGCTTCTTTGACATTAGCTTGTCAAGTTGGTTGGTGTGTACCTGATGTTTGTTAGATAAATAATGAACACTTTCTTCTTTCCTCATTTCTTTTTTATTAGATCATTCTTACTTAAGGTCTCCTTTCCTATTTCCTTATGCATCTCCCCTTCTCTATTAAATAAATGATTTATTTGTATTGTTCTGTGTATGTGAATGTTTTGCCCCATTTATGTATGTAAGTGCACTACATTCATGCAAGGTGTCTGTGGAAGTCAGAAGAAGGTGTTGGATCCCCTGAAACTGGAGTTTGAGATGGTTGTGGGCCACCATCTGGGTGTGGGGAACTGAACCAGAATCCCCTGCAAGAGCAACAAGTGTTCTGTATCACTGAGTCATTTCTCTGTCTACCCAGCTCATTTCTTCATTTTGTTCATAGGTCTGTACTTCTAAAACAGACCCTTTCATTTCTCTAAAAGTTTCTTCTCATAATAAATAGAACTCTTTTGGTTTTTCAAAATTCTTAATATCATGTCAAAGCTTTGACCAGAGCAAGCATTCATGCACAGTGTGGGAATCTCGGAGGCAGCAGTGGTAGACTGGCCACTTCCACAAGTTAATTCAGATCACGTCAACATAACCAAATGGCCTTAACCTATAGGCACACCTCACTATTTTTGAACATTCCTAGGATAATTCAATAAAGAAACTCTCACTGCTGGAGTCTAAATTCAAGGTCTGGGCAGAGCTGAGCTCCTGCTGGAAGCTTAGAGAGGAAAATCATCCTTCGTTTTCTCATCTTCTAGAGGCTACTTACATTCCTTGGCTCACAGACCTTTTCTCTCACTATCCCAAACATTTGCTCCCAAGTCTTCACCTCTGCTCTGAGCTGATCTTGTAGTTGCCTCTCATACAGACCTTCATAATTCCAGAGGCCCATCTGGGAAATCCAGGCTGATCTTCCCATCTTGAGAGCCTCGATATAAGCCTATTTCTGAATCCTTTTTGCTGCGTAAATAAAGTGTTTGCAGGTGCTCAGCTAGGAGGTGAACATCTTAGGGAAGCCTTGATCATACAAAACCCTACTGCTTCTTGTAAGATCCACCTTCCACATTATTTTATCCCCTTCCCTATACACGCGTGTGCACGCACGTGTGTGTGTGCGCGCACACACACACACACACACACACACACATGCACACCTACCTGTCTAGGAAAAGTTATCACAGGTCCTAAAACTGGCTCAGGCCAAATGGGTAAGATATTCTGGGATGCTAAACACCTCGAGGGTGAGGGTTTAGAAGGTCAGTTTGAGCTTTAAAAGGGCATATAGTTTGGTAGCTAGGACCCTTTGACCCCCAAAGGACCTCGGTCAAATGAAGACTAGGCACAGATGGACCCTCTGGAGCTGCAGCCTGTTACTGGAGGCCATGCTGACATTGGCAAACAGGCAGCATAATTGGAAACCTGTAGATGGTCTGTAGTTAAAGGGAGACCGTTCCTCTAAAGCACCCAGCAGAAATGCAGAGCAGACAAGAGAATCCAGCACAGCTGCATCAGGGTTTTATATATGTGTGTGTGTGTGTGTGTTAGAAATTATATATATATATATATAATTTATATTTATATTTACATATACATTTACATATACATATACATTTTAATATATATATATATATATATAAAGTATTGTACATTCTGAGAAAAATAACAACATGAAGTCACATGGTAAGACCCTGGCTCAAGCTGGAGAGATGGCTCAGAGGTTAAGAGCACTGCTTGATCTTCCAATAGTCCCAAGTTCAATTCCCAGCAACCACATGGTGGTTCATAACCATCTGTAATGAAATCTGGTGCCCTCTTCTGGCATTCAGGTGCACATGCAGGCAGAACGTTGTATACATAATAAAATAAATATTTTTTAAAAGACCCTGGCTCAAAATAAATAAAATAAAACAATCTACACAAAAGCACCCATAACTAATCTCACCCACTTCAGTCAGCCTGAGATTTCAACACACTCCCAGGCCAGTGGCATTCCCTGCTGAGAGTCCTGCTTTTTTGTTGGTCGCTGAGTTCCTTGAGTGATGAGAGATTCATTTCCCACACCTAAAAGGCTCTCTGGAAAAAGCCTGGGGAGAGGGTGGCCTCCACCATAGCTTGTAGAAAGAAAAGCTGTGTCCCGGAGTCACCCACTGTATGGCAGTAGGTAGCCTTGCTGCTGTGTTTCAGAAGGTTGATTAGGGCTAATGGAAATGACAGAGTGTGTGCTCTGAGAGTCTGTGGTAATGTCTGAGAGCATGAGGGTATTCTGATTGCTGATTAACGTAGTTCAGTTGCCTTCCCTGCTGTGTGTTAGAGTCATATGAGGAGCTCAGCCCCGACAGCCATGAAGTTCTGACCTTGCTGCCTGCCGAGAGGTAGTCTTTCAGAGCCCCATCTCCCTGGATACTTGAGCCATCACCCGGCTTTGCTTGTTCCCACCACCCCTTCCTCTGGCTGCCCACACTCCCTTCAGTATTTCCTCTGGGTCTTTGTCAATTGCCACTGTCTCTAGGAGTCCTTCTTTTACTTTCTGCCTAAATAGTCCTCCCCAGTCTGGCCAGTGATACTTTCTCCCCTCACAGTGTTTTTGTGTCTTTCAAAGCATTTCACCACAGCTGCCATGAGAAAGAAATGAGTTCCTCTCAGTGGGAATGCAATTTTGTCCCAACAACTCATCTCTAAATTTTAGCTTCCCTGTTATTTTAAGAATACTAGGCACAGAATGGAATGTTACCCAAAGCTGACCTGGCTGATGGAGAAAGACTGTAGCAGGGGGCAGACATCAGCAAAAGGAGCCTCTCTTCTTTTGTGAACTGTAGTTTCAAGATATTCCAAAAATAAAGGAGAGAGGATCCAAGCTTTCTAAAAATGGCAGGCTAGTCTTTGGCGGAGGATAAGGTGACACATGGAGAGAAACTTCACGCCTGTAGCTACTGCTCCAGTATTGGGAAGTAAACCCAACAACAGAAGAACCTCTGTGTGTTTGAGGAGGATGTGCTCAGGAACAGCAGGGATGTTGCTCTGTCCGTCATCCCACACCTTCCGCCCTGAAGGATGCAAGGGAAGTAGAAAGTTCTAGAGCAAGCGGGGATGGGGTCTGAGGAGTCAAGGGAAAACATAGGAAGCTGGCAGTGTGGACCAAGCTCAGAATGGGGATGTTTTTCTTCTGTAGCAACAGGCATATCATCAGTACTAAGTGATTACAGATTCCTTAAGGACCAGGAACTTGTCTTCATCTACAATAGATGTGTGGTACATTGACATAGAACCAAAAAAGAAATACCTGGACAAAGGCCGCCTGGACAGCTGCCTGCTATGGAAAGGACTGGTTCGGGGAACACCAGTGTCCCCACCTGCCTTCCCACCTCATGAAGCTACAGAGGGTATCTGGAGATGAGGGTGCGCGCCAGAACTCTGGTCCTGTGGCAGGTGTGGCGGTCTAGATGTCTTCACGGTAATCCATCACCACTTGAGGTGTTTGTAAGATAGCCCACAGGCCTTCAGATCCTTCCTCTGTTTTGCTCGGGTTGCGGGTTGCGTCTTCCAGTTTCCTCAGGAGTTCTTTGTTCTCTCTGCTCCTCCCATGTTTATGTTTAGCCCCTGTGTTAGCATTTCTTTATATTGTACTCTAACAGCTACCTCCATGGTAGGACTACCCCAGTGCAGTCTGGGAAACCCCAATGGCCTAGAGAGTGGCAAGGCCTTCATAGAGAATGTCTCCTGAGGCCAGAGTCCCTCTTCTCTTACCTCCCAACTCGAAAGAACTCAAGCCAAAGATCAAAGTCTACAGTATCTGTTTCTCCTGCTTCTGTAACCCATTATGACATATTTACTAACTTCAAATACTATTGATACTATTCACAGTTCTGGAAGCCTGAGGTCTACACTGAGACTTCCTGAAATGAAATCAGTGTGCAGACAGGGACAGTTCCCTCTGTAGACACTGAGGGCTGGAGTCTGGTCCTTGCTTTCCCTCTGTTAAGAATGATGAGCTTTGGCTTTTACTAGCCTTGCTGCTAATAGAACTTATTTAGCTTAAACTTCATATAGTTCAATTTATTTATCTATTTGTTTTTGTTTCTTGAGCAGGGTCTCATGTAGACCATGCTGACCTTGAACTCTATAGCAAGGCTGGCCTTGGACTGATCCTCCTGCCTCTGCCTCCCCAGTGCTGGGACTGCAGGAGAGTACTATGCCCAACTCAATTTTTAACAATATCTTTTTTTTACAACCAGCTTACAGATTAAAAGATAACTGTTAACTCTCAGGAGTCAGTGGGCAATCCAGGTACAGCCACCAGTGTCTACATCCTTGTAAGCACATTTACTGCTGGCTCTCCGCTTTTCTACCTGATGTTTCCCTTCCAAAAAGGAAGATGAAGACTTAGCTCTTTAAGAACCCTGCTCTAAACCTCTCCCATGTTTCTTACTGGAAACTGTGTCTTATCAGTAAGTTTCCCTTCTCAATACAACAACTGTGAAAACAGCTTTCAGGCCAAAGGGATGACTCAGAGGGTAAGATAGTCTGCTGGACATTCATGAAGATTTGAGTTCAAATCCCCATAGCCTGTGTAAAAAGTCAGGCATGGTCATGCATGAGCCTGTAACCCCAGCACTTTGGGGGTGGAGACAGGGGATCACTCAGGCTTGCCAGTGGCCAGCCCAGGCAGGCTCAGTGAGAGTCCTGTCTTAAGGGAATAAGGTGGGGAATGACAGAGCAGGATGCCCTATTTTCTCTTCATGAACACACACAAACACATACACACACACACAGGAACACACATAGACACATGTACACACATATACACATGCACACACACAAGCGTATAGAAACAAACACACATGTGCAAACGACATGCATACATGCATACACACACAAACACACATACAAACATGCACACATATGCACACATGCTCACACTGCAAACAAGCACAAACACAAATACATATACAACAAACACACATACACAAACATATAAACACACAAACACACACATTAACACATGTATACACATGGACACACATATAAGCTTACACTAACACACACACATACACACACATACACTCCAGTTTTGCTGGCATGTTACTGTGAAGCAATATAACTCACATTTCAGCCACATGTGATATTATTGACTTTTCTCTTTTATCAGTTGTTGGAGGAAGGAGGGTTATGGGAATGTTTAACTTGTCGTATTTAATATGGAATCGATATGCACGGATTTAACAGTGTTGCCTGAATATTGTGTTGGCCCCTTATGATCAGGACAGCTCTTCCCTCCTGAGGTAAACGTGTCTGGAAATCCTCACAGACAGTGCGTCTTCCTGGTCACTCTCCATCCAGTCAGGCTGACGGTGCCTACTCCCCTCCTGTCTTCTTAGGAACATTGGTCATTATAATTCACACCAGCATATTTGCCAACTCATGGTTGGGGATGAGATCTCTCCACAAGGGGTTGTCTGAATGTGAACTACCTGGTGTAAAACCAGAGAAATCCTGGGCGAACCGAGTAAGCTGGTCATCTTCCTCTCTGTGCAAATTTCTTTCGTTGTCGTGATTTCCCCTAGACTCTTAGAAGCTCTGGCAAGAAGCAACAAAAAAAATCTGCATATCTGAGAGCACAGTGAAATCTTGATTTAAATAGATTGTTTAAATTTGTGGTCTTGCACTAGACAGAAAACTGTATCAAGAAAAGTGGAGATGAGGGAGAACAGGAAAATAAAGTAATGAAGGAGAATGTGAAAGGATGTAGAGAGGCGAAGAAAGCAGAGAAAACAGTAGAGGGACAATCACGTATGTGACCCTTCTGGCCCAAATACTTCTGAAATGCAAGTATCTCCTGACAGCTGTGTTCACTTCTAAGTGAGCAGACTGGCTTGAGACTGGTGTCCCTAAGTGAGTCAGTTGACGTGTGTAAAGAAGTTTCCTTACGTAGGAGTAGAACCAATTTCTGGGCTGGCTGTTGGTGCTCACTCCAAGTCCAGACCCTGTGAGCCCTTAAGGCAGAGCCCGCCACTGTGGGTCAAACAGCTCAGAATGACTGCCTTGGCACAAAGGATGGCTTTCAACTCTCTGGGTAATCACTAAGTGGAAATGAGGGTTTCATTTTTTTAAACACTTTTTATCTCTCGTTTTATTGGGCTTAAGTTGGCTCTTGGGCCAACCCAGATGTTTCATCTCCGACTTGAGGTCCTCGAAGCCCCAGTTGTTCCTCAAAGGCCCCGTTTGCTTGTCTTGGACAGTGACCTGTAGGTCAGGCAGGCCTCCCTCATGGCGTTTGATGTGTAAGGGCCTTGCTTTTCCTAACTTCACCCTGGGTTGGTGGTGGAAGGGTTGGAAGGGATGAGGGGAGGACTTCCCCTGGGAGGTTTAAGCAGATGGATGTTAAATGTCTCTGAGGAGAAGCTGCTGAGCCTCCTGTGCTTCACTGTTCTTCAGCCAGTCAGCAGAGAGCAAACAGCAGCCCCTGAGTCCTGTGTGGCTCCCACTCCCTCCCCACCAACACCTACAGGTCTAGCCTGCTCTACTGAAATGAGGGACTTGGCAGCTGCTTGCTTCTTCTGGACAAATAGGAGGAGCCAGCTGCTGCTGTCCTTCAAAGCTTCCAAGGTCTTGTTGAAGGTCATTAACATCAGAAAGAAACATATTCTCATTAGCTCCTCTGCACATAAAACCATAGGGTTTAGTACAGAGAGACTTTGATCTCTGTCTTCTAGGCTCTGCTACCATAAATGCCTAAGTGGGGTTTCTCTCATCTCTTCGTTTATTTCTGTGGACTCTTTTTTCCCAAATATTTTCCCATCCCAGTAAGGCTAAGCCCCACAAGAGAAATATTAATGTGTCTGCCTTCCAGGAAGTTCTAAGACTGCCTGGGTGTTGTTTTAAATGTTTCAGTCCCCATTTCACAGGTAAGTAGATTCTGTCTAGAGAAACTTATGCATATGAGGGTAAGTGCTCAATGCTCAGATAACCCTATTGCCAGGGATACCAACACTAGCTTCACTTTACATGAGGAAACTGAGGCAAAGAGGTGACAGATAGCTCTGAACAATAGAACCCAGCTGTAAGCCCTGGCAAAGTGGAACCTGGCAAAGACAGAACTCAGGCTGTCCTGAGCTGCATGTCCCAATGTCTCTGAGAAGTATTTATTCCTAATTAGTATTCCAGCTTACAAAATGATTTACTTTTGTAGGGAGCATAGACAATCTAAAAATTTAGAAAATGTATCAGAAATCTGGATTTTTATTCCTGTTTGAAGCTGGGATTGGTGAGCATCATTAGCTGTCATTGTCGCCTCGGCAACAGCAGCTGAGAGAAGGACAGCTGTGTGGACAGGCAGCCGCCAGTGCAGACCACAGCTGGCATCCTACCAAATTTCCTGGCTGACTTCTCGAAGCTTTGGGGCCCTAGATTCTATTCCTTTACTGCTCCAGTATATCATGAACTAGACACGTCTGTTGATGTCCTGGAGACCAGTCTTGCTTTTCCCTAGAATTAGATCCCTGGTAAGTTCTGGCTAATGCTTGACCTGACCCAATGGTAAAACTAAATGGGAGTGAGTCCCTTGTTGCCTGGGGTCCCAAACCTGTGTCGTCTGGCAAAGGTTCTCATCAACTGGCAAATGTTGTGGAAAGACACATCACAAGGAGCCAAATTTCCGTTCAGTGAAGAAAGGTGATTCTAGAGCCAGCTTGCCTTGTGTGGGAGAGCATGAGCACCACAGAGGCCAGGAATCCACAGCTGGTTCCCAGAAGACTTAGGAAAGTAAAACAAAAAGCATATAATCTAATGCAGGGTATCAGGGGAAGCATCCATAGGGCAGTTTAACGCCCCTCTGAGTGTCACTCAATAGCTGATGAATTTACATTTCTTTATCTGTGATGGTTTGACACTTATATGCCTCCAAAGGTCTCTATGCCAAAGATTTGGTCTCTAGCCTGTGCACCATTGGGTGACAGAACCTCTAGGATGTTGGGCCTATATGAAGTTAGAAAGGTCATTTGAGACATGCCTTTGTAGAAGATGCTGAGACCTTGGCCCCTCCTGTTTTTCCCTTTGCTTCCAGTTGCCATAAGGTAAGTAGCTTTGTTCCACCCTGTGCTCCCTTCCTCAACACAATCCCCAACACAGGGGGTCCAGACTGATTCTAAAACATGAACTATAGAGCATGGAACCAGTAGAAATGAGGCCAGGCCACACATAATGAAAAAGAGAAGGTGGGGCTTCTTTATTGAGCCTGCAGCTCAAGCTGACCAAAGGGATAGAGCAGGGACTGAGAGAAGGCCAGGCTGTGTCACTTAATAAGCAGGTTCTAATATATTTTCTGTGAATGGTTATACATTAGAAATTGTCCATCTGGCATGGTTACTGTGCCCAAGCATTGTGGGTGTGTGTGAGGTGTGCAGTTAGGTGGCTGACTTAACCCAGGATCTCCTAAGGGTCTCTTGCTCCTGATGCCACCATCCTATGTCCTTGGATTTGGTTTGGTCTTGACCTTCTGGTAAGACTGGGAAGTCCCTAGAGAATACTAACAGGTATTTTCAGTTTTTCTATGTGTGGGGGGCATGGGGCATCTGTAGGTTTAGTCACTTACCAGTAAATCCAAGCCAAGTTTTAATGTTTGTGTTACTGTCATTTAGTTTTTAGTATATTATATAGGTTATTACACATTCACTTTTAATTTAAAATTAAAAGAAAAGATTAGAAAGCCAGGGTAAACTGTGGATAATAATACCAAGCTTTTTTATTTTAATCACACTTATATATTATTTTTATAGTTATGTTAAAAATGGGATATAGTTCCCTCTCTTTTTAGACTATAATATTTTGTACAACAATTTCACAAGCTGCATGCAGCTCCAAGTGATCTCAGATTTTTCATTTTATTACTTCTTTTCTTCTTTGTCCCCACTCCCATCTTTTTATCTAGTTCAGCATTTCCTAAGATATAAGCCCTCAAAACATTAATATAAGAAATAAAAGGTTTTTGTAATCAAACAAATTTGGGGGGAATTCTTGATATTTTAATCTCCTATTTTGGAAGCTTGCTTTACATGTTACAATCTACTAAAGACTTGGGACTAGAGAAATGGCTTGGCAGTTAATAGCGCATACTGCTGTTCCCAAAGACCCATGTTTGGTTTCCAGCACCCGCTATGGGCAGCTCACAACCACGCGAAGCTCCAGCTGCAGAGGGATCTATCACCTCTGGCCTCTGTGAACACTGAACTTGTGTGCATATAACTACACACACATTAAGATGAAATATTTTAATCAAAAAATACATAGTCAAGACTTTTTATTGCCTTGAGGTAAAGAAAAAATTCAAGACAAATACTTTTAATCTAGTGTTTCTCAAGTATGTGTTACCTCGGAATATTCCCTCTTGTACACAAGCCCCATTAACGGCCTTCTGGATCTACTAGAAAAAAGACTGATTTAGATCAAGTTACTATGTCGCTTTGTAAGCTTGAAACTGGCTGATTATTTCTGCTGCTCTCATTAAAAGTGCCATACTTTAGATTTGTAGATTTAGCTAACTCCCAGAGTGTCGCGACCGCCTCGACCAGCAAGGAAGACGCAACACTGGACTCTTCTCAATGCAGTTTACTCAGGAACCTTTAACAATCTTCTGACTCCCGGGAAGCCCAGCCCGCCAATTAAATAGCCTATGGCCAGCCAATCCTGACAAGCTACGTGGCGCCTGCAGATTAGTCCACAACGCGGAAGCGAGCCCGATGCACATACACAACCAAATAAGGAGTTGTTTACCGAGAGCTTTTGCCTACAAGAGGCAGAAGCCAGCACCATCTTTAGGGCGCAGCAGAGCTTGGCTCTCCACACCAGAGACCAAACTTTGTGTTTTCTACCCTTGAATTCACATGTCTGAGACACAAAGATAAAAATGAGAAGTCTCACATATGAATAAAATTGACCTGAGTCTTTCAAACGTTTATCTTTGACCTTATAATGGCTTAAGATAGAGTTATTTCATTCCAGTTGTGTTGTCTTAGTTTCAACAACCTAGCCTTTTCATAGTCCTTTCTTTTCCAAGTGGCCTTGCGCTCAGAGAAGACATTAACCTCAGGCAAGTTTCTTGAAATAAGTACCAAGCTTTTAAGATGGAATTGTTCTGTCTTCTTTTTCTCTTGTTACTCACAAATAATATCTATCAGAACACAGTTTGTTCTGTGGTAAGCTTGTGAGTACATCAGTCAGCTAGTGTGGCCATCTCTGTGCATGAGCAACCATTTCCTGGCGCCTTGGAATTCCTTGGCTTGTGCCATCTCAACGGTGTCCCTTTGAAGGAGTGCTTCAGGATTTGTGCCAGAGAAGGCAGGACTCCATGGGAAGTGAGCATTTTTCTATGAAAGATAGCCATGAGACCAGCTATCTATTTGGGCTCTTTTAGAAGTTAATTGAGTTAGCTAGTTAGTTTTTGTCAACTTGACACAAACATAGACATGCCTTGGAAAAGAGGATCTCGGCTGAGGGATTTCTCCCATCACATTGGCCCATGGGTCTATGGGCATTTTCCTGATTGACAATTGACTGAGAGAGCCCAGCCTACTGGCAATGGTTTCACCCCTGGGTAGATGGTATAAAAAGATGGTATAAAAAGAAGTCGGGGGCTGGAGAGATGGCTCAGTTAAGTCAGTTAAGAGCACTGACTATTCTTTCAGAGGACCCAGGTTCAATTCCCAGCACCCACATGGCAGCTCACAACTGTCTGTAAATCCTGTTCCAGGGGATCTGACACTCTCACAGACATACATGTAGGCAAAACACAAATATATATTTATATATTTTATATATTTATATATAAATATATAAATATATAAATATATATTTATATATTTATATATTTATATATTACAAGTAAATAGTTTAATATATAAATATTATATATAAATATATATCTTTATATTTTTATATTTTTATTATTATATATTTATATTTTTATAAATATATATTTATATATATTACAAGTAAATAGTTTAAAAAATATATAGATATTACAAGTAAATAGTTTAAAAAAAAAGAAGTCAGAATGACTTTTTTTTCTTTGTAGATACTATGTGCTCTCCCATAATTATCTGGATTACGGATACTATGCTATATATTCCATGTTCATGGTACACATACAGCACCTAATCTGCAAGCAGTTGTTAAGTACAAATTACATGCTTTTGCCAAAAGATGAGCAATTGCCTTGACATGGAGCAAGCTGCTGGATGGGAGAACATGCTGAGTAATCTTCTATGTATGAGAACTATTTTGCGTATACTATTATTTATAAATGGAGCTGATTTTCCCTTGATATTCTTATCTTCTCCACATCCCCTCCTATTTCCTGTTTTCTCTCTTTTCTTTTTTCCTCTTTACTAACATAGTCAGTTGACTCATCCATCATGTTAACCCCTTTCTGTTTGATACTCATTAGCACAGGTTCTAAAAAGGCCACATATTTGCTCTGCCAGATTTCCTGGGTTCCTCCAGGGCTGGCCCCATGTCCTTGTTGAGGTCACTGAGCTATAGGTGACAGTATGCTGGGGATGTTAGGGGAAGGTGATGCTTCTCTATGAAAGAAACAGAAGAGGGAGATCATTGGTGTAGTTCACATCCCAGCCTTCCTGCCCTGGGGCTCAAAGGCCATCTTGTGACCATGAGGCAACCAGGATGAGGAAGAGGATGAGGATGAAACTCTGGAAGTAGCAGTGTACAGGTAGTGAAAGCGCCTGGTGTTTGATGTCACTTTTGGTCTACTTAGCCCAAGTTAGCAAACACTCATACTGAGACTATGACAGTGCTAGAACAGCATTCTATGTCGGTACCCATCTATCCCCATCACACAGAGAGAAATTCATCCTCAGTGAATGCATCCCACACTCTTCTCTTCTGCTTTGATTTCCACTTTTCTTCTTCCTAGTCTGCACTGCTCTTTGCCTCCAACTCATCTCTGCTTTCTTCCTAACTTTCAGATCCTCAGAATGTGCCTATATTTGAAAATAAAGTCTTAAGGAATTAATTCAGCTAAAATGAGTTTGTTTGGATTGGCCCCAGCCCAGTGTATGGCTGACATCCTTAGAAGAGGAGATTTGAGTGCACACTCCCAGGAGGATGGGCGTGTGAAGACAGGAGAAGATGGCTGCCTCCATGCCAAAGAGACAGGCTCAGGTGAAATTGCCCCGCTGACACCTGTCCTTGATCTTTTCTTGTCTCCCAGGACTGGGAGCCTAAAATTCTGTTTAGGTGACTCTGTCTGTGGGACCTTGTTAAGGAAGTTTGATCAATGAATGAATATGCAGTCCTCACCTGTCCTGCTTGGTTTAAGCCATACTCAAGGGCATGGCTTTCTTCAATTTTATAATGACTGTTCCCATAAAGGTCTTTTTCTTTAACACAGTAGTGTTTCTGGGAAGTCTTACAGAGTTTCTGGGATGGAGCCTAGTGAGGTCCTCAGAAGAGCTTGAGCCTCTGTCAGCGGCTTGTTTTGTCATGGTGTTCCTACCTTCTAGCATGTCTACTATGTCTATCACGGCCTACCCGATCCTGGTCTGTAACCTCCTAAACAGAGCCCAAACTAACCTTTACTTTTCACCGGGAAATTACCACAGGCATTGTGCTTCATTACAGTCAATGACAGAATGGCTGCCACTAGGAGGATCTCTTCTTCTGTCTCCTTCGCCACAGTTGCACTGCGTGCGCCTGTGCAGAAAGAAAATGGAATCAACCACAATCGTCTGGAGCAGTCACAGTTCAATCTGCTTGGCTAGAATGGAACCTACTTTCTCGAAATTCACAGATTCAGACTGGTGGGAATGAGATCTTAAAGACCATTCTGTCAGAACAGACCTCACACCAGGGGCACTTTGCTCTCCCTCCTGTGTCGTGAGGTCAAGGCAAAGAGTGGTTATGTCTGGAGACACTTCCCATCATCACAACCTGATAGAGCTGCTGTTGGCATCCAGTTGGTTTAGCACTGTGAGGGATGCTTCCAGGTAGGCTGAGGCACAGCTTTCCCAAAGCAAAGCATCCAGCTCCTCTGTCAGTAGAGCTGAGGCTGAGAAACCCTTGAGTGAGGAGGAAGGGGGCTATGTCTGTTCCTATTTGAATACAGATGCTGTCTGCAACATCACCTTTTACCCCCTTATTCAAAACAAAAGAAGTACCATAGGGGGGAAAATGGCCAATTTGATCAACAACATTGTATTGGTCAGGGGTAGGAGGGCAGTCGTGTCTGCTATGACTAAAGTGCAATGTGCAGACTCTCTGTGAGCCTAGCTGGCTCCAGGCTCTGGCATCCCCAAGGGCAGTGCTGACCACACTGCCTGCCAGACCCCAGTCTACAGCTGTCTGTCAGAGACCGGAGTGAAACAGGAAGATCTGTGCAGACTAAAATTAGAAGAGGAGATGAAAAAAATGATCATTCGGAAGTAAACTTGAAGATGTCTATTTCCATCCCCTACGACTGTAGTCTGGCACAGAAGCAGGACTAAAAATAAGAAAATATGATATTGTCACTCTAATCACTAACTTTCCAGCTAGCTCTAAGCATAACAAAATCCTAGTTGCTGTGTAGAAGCATTGTGCTTTCACATTTAAAAGGTATTAATAACTATGCTTTGGTACATGCTTAAAATACATTCATGATTTAAAAAAGTAGCTCTTTAAGTATTATGCCTAGTGATTATGCTTTTTGTATCTGTCTATGGTCACATTTGTTGTAAGTAATAAGTAATAAATGGTACAGCGAAAGGTATTTGTAGTTTAGATCACAGCTCAGCAGTTTTTAAACTTCTTTGCCAGGTCATTTAAATATGGTTTAGATATGTGACTGACAGGCATGTTTGCTTCCACAAAGGCAACAAGATTAAAAATAAATCAGTATGGGGACCTGTCACTTCCTGTGTAGCCACCATCATTTTCCTGTTTAGATTATGGCTGCTGTCTACAACATCACATATTTTACCTTCAAAATAGTAGCATAGAAAAAATGGCCAGATTGATTAACAGCATTGCATCAGTCAGGGGCCTTTGGAGAAAAAGGGTTAGAGAATGAATATTTATCAAGGGAGAATTGATTATATTGGTTACAGGATGCTGTCAGGATCAAGTGGCAGTGGCTGTCTCACAGTGGAGAGACTGAGAGCCCCAGCTGCTCAGCCCCTGAGCAGGATGTCTCAGCACTCCCATGCCGGTGTGAATGCCTGGAGTATTTCTGGTCATTAGTCCATGTGGCAAGCTGAAGAGACGGGTTCTGGTGTTAGTGGAAGACAGCAGCAGCAACCACAGGGTGGATGAACTGGCCGGTGAGACTAGAAGCAAGCCGGTAAGAAGTAAAAAGCTTTCCCCTTAGACTTCCCTCACCAGAAAGTGTTGCCCGTGTGTAGGGTGGGTCCTCCCAGGACAGCCCACCTGAGATAGCCCCTCAGGGTATGCTTAGAGGCTGTCTCTTAGCTGGTTGCAGATCCAGTCAAGCTGACAACCAAGAGTAACCATTACAGACATGATGTTTGAGTTTGTTCAAAGGCAGCATGCACCTACTTTTTTATATATATAATTTGTATTGCATTGGAGTTTTATAGGAAGTCTTGGGATGACTTAAAGTAACATGCGTATTTGTTTGTATGCTTTCTGTAAACACTCTGGCAGTCTGCACATGGGACTTGACCATCCAAAGATTCTGGTGAGCCCATATAGCCTAGACAGCTTTAGCCGACAAGTTGATATGGACATAGTCTAGAGTCACTCTAAAAGGGAATGTCTGTTGCAGTTGTGGCTGGCCCCGACCAGATTGGCCTGTGAGGCAGTGAATTGTCTTGATGATTAATTAATTCAAAAGGGCCCAGTCCACTGTGGGTGGCTCCGTCCCTAGGCAGGATGTAGTCCTGAACTATCTAAGAAAGCTAGGTGACTGGTGTATACTAGCCTTGCGGCCAGGTAGCGAGTGGCATTTCCCAATGGTTCCTGCCACACTTTTCAGGCTGTGAAGTCAGTGTCATGTGTGGAATAACCAGTAGGCCTGCCTTCAGGTCCTTGACCTGAGTTCTTTTCTTGACCCCCCCTAACAGTGCAATAAACCCTTTGCTCCCCTGAGCTGGTTTGGTTGGAGCATTTGTCACGGCAGCCTGGAACCAATGCCCTGCAGTACAGATCAACTCTGCACATGAAATGAAGAGCGTAGTTAACTTAGCTATTTTTGAGGCTGTACATTACAAAACCCACTAAACAGCACATTTGCCTAAATGCTCCTAATTTAATTAACAAAGATTTTGCATTGGCTTTGATTTTTCACAGAATTGACATGGAGGTATTTCCTAACGTGTGTTCCTATATGCTCACATGCGTCTCCCACGTTCATTTTTTATACTTAACCAGAAAAATAGAAAAGCTACTGTAGCTCCAGTTTTGTCTAAACCTAGGGTCATCTGAAAATGCTTTTCAGCTGGGTTTTCTGTTGAGTTGCTTATGGATGACGCTAATGATGTTTTACACGACTAAGAGCCCTTCATTTCCTTATTACGCAGACATATCTGGTGTTGGCTCCAGGCTTCTTGCTATTAATAGCTGTTGAAGATGCATTGTACATCTAATTTGGCACTGCCTGTGGTGACTCAATTGGTTCTCAGTTACTTTACTGCCAATATGTGCAGCTCAAGCCACAGGGAATTTTCAGCTAATTAATGAAGTCTCTGACCTCCAAGACTAAATCTAAGCCATACTTTCCTCTCTCTGGGTCCCTCATTATCCCAAGTCTCTTTGGTTTGGCACTGTCACTGAAATCAGGGAGGCAAACTACTTCCTAGATTTGATTTTATCAATGTTCACTGTTAGGGGATGTGCGAGCATTCAGGGCAGCTTCTGAATTTCCATATAAAGATTAGACAGAGAATGTGGCTAATGTATGTCTGTGGTACAAACATTTTTATTTGGTTTAGATTGTTTTTAATGGAGGGGCACACTCTACATTTCATCATCCAAAGAAGCTAGTATTTCACAGCTATGAGGAAAATGATGAGTATTTGACTGGGGAGAAGGGTAAAAAGTCCCCAGTCATCTTTTGGCAAAGCCTTTGTCCCATCTCCTCAGGGAATGTCCCATGTGGAGCCACCACTGAAGGGCACACCTCCCAATGCAGCTTTTCAGTCGTGGCATCAACCCGCTCTTGGAGCTTACAGCCCACGGCTCCTGCTTGGCCCAGCCTCTTCCTCAACCACACTGTGCCTGACAGAACAGGATGCAGGCTTTCTCTTCTCTTCTCCTTAGTTTGGGGTGTTCCTGATTGTGGATTCATGCCTCTCTGCCCTTTGCCAACATCTCTTCTTCCACAGTATTGGTCTCCACACGTCAAGTGGGAAATGCTGGTTGTCCATCACACAGCTTCCCTGAATCAGCAGCTCTTAGAAGGGAACCAAGCTTTACCCTGGTGAGCTGAGTGCTCAGAGGCCTCTGAACTTGACTGACATTTGATGTGTGCTATGTGGAGCTCTTTCTGCTGCCACGGCAGCCTGTTTTTACCAGCATCATTACCAAAGGAGAGCTAGGAGAAGGGTAGCAAAAGTGTAACTCTGTGGATGCTACCTTTTTTGGATGATGAAGCATACAATGTGCCCCTGCCTTGGTAAAGGACAGGATATATTCTTTAATTCAAGAATTAGGAATCATGAAGTGAGCACTGGCTGTTATAGTAAGGCCTCTTACTAAGCACGTTCCACAGTGGGCTGTGAAGGTGCCCTGAGATGGTCCCGTTAATGCATCTGTAAATACAAAGTGCATATTGACAAAACACAGGCCTGGTTCATCTGTGACCTTCCAACAAACACCAAATGTCATTCTCTTTTGTCACTGTTTGGTTTCGAGGAAAGCCTACAGGGTGACTTGGCTTATTAAACATGTAGAATATACTCTCTTTTCCAAGATTGCTAAGTGTGAGCATCACCAAAACCTTTCTTGTTTTAAAACCTTAAGGTTTAAAACTTACTAATATTCAGAAAGAAAAACTTCAGATGTCCAGTGACTGTAAACAGTTATGTGACCTTGGGCTGTGTGACCTTTCTGGTGAGGTACTGTTCTCCTCTATTTTAGAGAACATGATTGTCATCACAGCAAAAAATGGTTGGATACTGTATTAATAATGGCACACCCAATGCTGTTGTTTGTCTTTTATGTGTTCAGTCATTCAGTGACTGCCATGTACTTTGCTTTGTATGAAGGTCTAAAGTGAACAAGATAGACTTGATTCCTGTCCTGGAGCCTTCATGGTTAGCAGCCACACAGATTAGCAAGTGGAGTTGCAGTATGGGCTATTTGTCAATTTGGAAGCTCACATTAGCCAAGAAAACATCAGTTGCCTTTATGACATTCCCTCAGAACTCTTACAACACTGTCATTGCTGTTTCAGGAGCCCATCACAGCCCAGACAAGAGCCTGTGAAGCTGTTCTATTGGCAAGAATCCATGCTTCAATGAGGGGTTACAGACAGTACTCTGGATGTTATTTTTTTCATTAATTTACTTTTTATTAATTACAGTTTATTCACTTTGTATTCCAGCTGTAGCCTCTTCCTCCATCCCTTCCCAATCCCACCCTCCCTTCCTCATCTCTTCCCATGCCCCTCCCCTGGTCACTGATAGAGGAGATCCTCCTCCCTTTCCCTCTGACCCTAGCCTATCAGGTCTCATCAGGACTGATTGCATTGTCTTCCTCTGTGGACTGGTAAGGCTGCTCCCCCCTCTACAGTGGGAGGTGATCAAAGAGCCAGCCACTGAGTTCATGTCAGAGACAGTCCCTGTTCCCATTACTAGGGAACCTACTTGAACACTGAGCTGCCATGGGCTACATCTGTGCAGGGGTTCTAAGTTATCTCCATGCATGGTCCTCGGTTGGAGTCTCAGAAAAGACCCCTGTGCCCTGATTTTTTTCTCTCCTTGTGGAACTCCTATCTTCTCCAGGTCTTTCTATCTCTCCCTTCTTTCATAAGATTCCCTGTACTCTGCCCAAAGTTTGGTTATGAGTCTCAGCCTCTGCTTTGATATCCTGCAAGATAGAGTTTTTCAAAGTCCCTCTGTGGCAGGCTCCTGACCTGTTCCCTGTTTTCTACCCTCTTCTGATGTCCATCTCGTTTGCCTTTGTAAATGAGGATTGAACATTTTACCCAGGGTCCTCCTTCTTGATTAGCTTCATTAGGTGTAGAGATTTTAGTAATGATTATCCTATATTATATGTCTAATATCCACAGAGGTTAAGAACACTGTTTGCTCTTTCAGAGGTCCCGAGTTAAATTCCCAGCAACCACATGGTGGCTCACAGCAATCTATAGTGAGATCTGGTGTCCTCTTCTGGCATGCAGGTGTATATACAGGCAGAACATTGTATACATAATTAAATTTTTTTTTTAAGTAAAAGATGTTACTGTTTTGCTGTTTTGTGATAGAAGTGGAGAACTGGCTATGGTCAGGATTTATATGCATAATCTCAGAGGTCTCTGCTGAGAGGGTGACGGTGCCTATCAGCAGTAGTAGTTGGTAGTCACCAATGGAAACCTCCTAGGAACCATTCATGCCTAAGGAGAGAACAAGGGCATTGACTGCTGCTGGAGTTGCAACAGAAGCTCTTATCTTGGGGGGGGGGGTTCCTAAGGTATATTTTACTTATGCATAAAAATATAATCCACTGGTATAGCTGTCCAGATGTTAAAATAGAATTAAACTATTTGCTATGGCTTTAGCCATGGGTGTATGTGCCTTACACTACGCTTACAAATTTAGTTCACTTACAAGGTGTCTAATGTATGTAAAGAACTACATCAGATACCAAAGGGCTAGTGCTGGTTGGGTTTTGTCAACTTGACACAAATCTAGACATATCTGGAAAGAGGAACTCTTAATTAAGAAAATATCTCCATAAAAGTGCCTGTAAGTCTGTAGGCTTGTTTTTGATTAATGATTGATGTGGGAGGGCTCAGCCTGCTGTGGACAGTGCTACCCTTGGGAAGGTGGTCTTGGTAGTATAAGAAAGAAGGTTGAAGAAGCCATGAGCACCAAGCCAGTAAGGAGCACTCCTCCTTGGCCTCTGCATCAATTTCTGCTTCCAGGTTCCTGCCTGGAATTCTTGCTCTGATGTCCCTCAGTGGTGTACTATGACCTGAGAGTTGTAAGATGAAATTAACCCTTCCTCCTCCAAGTTGCTTTTGGTCATGGTATTTTACCATAGTGATAAAACCCTAAGACTATTACTGTATTTTTTAAATTCTTGATAATTTCATACATGCTTATAATAAATTTTTTTATTAATTACACTTTATTCACTTTGTATCCTCCCATAAACTCCTCCCTCCTTCCCTCCTAATCCCACCTTCCCTCCCCCTTCTTCACATATGCCCCTCCTCCCCCAGTCCACTGATAGGGGAGGTCCCCCTCTCCTTCCTTCTGATCCTAGTCTATTAGGTCTCATCAGGAGTGGCTGCATTGTCATCTTCTGTGGCCTGGTGAGGCTGCTCCCCCATCAGGGGGAGGTGATCAAAGAGCAGGCCAATCAGATTATGTCAGAGACAGTCCCTGTTCCCGTTACTATGTAACCCACTTGGACACTGAACTGCCATGGGCTACATCTGTGCAGGGATTCTAGGTTATCTCCATGCATGGTACTTGGTTGGAGTATGAGTCTCTGGAAAGACACCTGTGTTCAAATTTTCTGGTTCTGTTGCTCTCCTTGTGGAGTTCCTGTCCTCTCCAGATCTTACTATTTCCCTCTTCTTTCATAAGATTCCATGCACTCTGCCCAACAGTTGGCCATAAGTCTCAGCATCTGCTTTGATAGTCTGCAGGGCAGAGCCTTTCAGAAGCCCTGGGTGGCAGGCTCCTAACTTGTTTCCTGTTTTCTTCTTTTTCTGATGTCCATCCTCTTTTCCATTCAGGATGGGGATTGAGCATTTTAGTCAGGGTCCTCTCTCTTGATTAGTTTCTTTAGATGTACAGATTTTAGTAGGTTTATCCTATATTATATGTCTATAAGAGTGAGTATATACCGTGTGTGTCTTTCTGTTTCTGGGACAACTCACTCAGGATGATCCTTTCCAGTCCCACCATTCACCTGCAAATTTCATGATTTCCTTGTCTTTCATTGCTGAGTAATATTCCATTGTGTAGATGTACCACAATTTCTGTATCCATTCTTCAGTTGAGGGGCATCTGAGTTGTTTCCAGCTTCTGGCTATTGCAAATAAAGCTGCTACAAACATGGTTGAGCAGATGTCCTTATTGTGTACTTGAGCCTCTTTTGGATGCATATAATGAATTTTATATTTGTTTTAAAATTATATTCATCATAAAGTATTCCCCCATTGTTTTCTCTTATTCCACCTTTCTCTTTTCTGCTGAGACCTTTCTTCCCAATAAGTTTGTCTTCCACTAATGTTAGGGTCAGACACACATAACTAATACACCCATGGGTACATCCTGCCTGGAAGGTCAGTGTTGCAGTTTTCAGGATTCACAGCGGGGTTAGACTATTGATGACTCTTTAATCCCAGTAGTCTTCATAGCATTTTGCAGGACTATGTAAACCAGCCAGGAAGGAGCGAGCTTCTCCAGCTCAGTTCCAGCACAATTCCTTCTGTCATGTAACCAACGTATATAGTGTCTTAAGCAATGAGGTCTTCCCATGGAATTTTGATGGGCAGCTGAGAGCAATAGCAAGAACTTGTATTGTTTGGGAGGCTTCCGGTTCCTTCTGGGTAACTCTGCACCTGGAACTGTATTTTTGTTAAATAATTTTTAACTTCATGAAGAGTATTGTTGATCCATGCAGCATATCTCTGTGAGAACTCTTTTTTTTAAATTATATTTTAATAATCTCATAAAATAGATTTTCATATGGCTTTTTCATGTACCCTAACTGTTGGTTATATTTCCTACCTGCCCATCCATAGTCAAACCTTCCTACTTTATCCCTCTCTTCACTTCATGTCACCTGTGGTTCCATTCTCCCGCCCATCAGGCCTCTTTGTTTCTTCCTTCTTCCTCTAATGGCCCTTATTTGTCTTTCTGCCCTCCGAAGGAGCTCCATGCTAGACATAAAAGTTTAAGGGTTCATAGCTGGAGTCTACATCTGAGAAGAGAACACTAGGCATTTGTCTTTCTAGATATAATATTTTCTAATTCCATCCATTCCCTGAACATTTCATAATAAAATTTTTCTTTACAGCTGAATAAAATGCTACTGTGTATACATACCATATTTTCATCATTCATTCATCAGTTGATGGACACTTAGGCTTGTTCCATTTGCTGGCTATTGCGAATAGAGCAGCAATGAACATGGATGTGCAAGTGTCCCTGTGGGAAGGAATAGTCTTGGGAGTGTGTGCTCAGGAGTGATATAGCTGGTCATATGGAAGTTCTATTCTTAGCTTTTTGAGGAACTTTCACACTAACTTCCATAGAGCTCCACCTTACCCTCAGCAAACGAGAGCTCCCTGTTACCTGTTACCCTCAGCAAACAAGAGTTCCACTTTCTCCAAATCCTCACCAGCGTTTGCTATTCTCTGTTTTATTTATACTAGGAGTTCTTATTTTTGAAGCAGGTTCTCACTAAATAGACCAAACTGGCCCTGAACTCTCTCTCTCTCAGCCCTCTGTGCACCCCACTGAGTGTGGAGATTCCAGGCAACACCACAATTTTGGTAAGGGCTTCTGTTTGATCTCAGTGGTTTTACAGCTCAGAGTAGAGACAACAATCATAGGGCAAGCTTCAAGTCATGGAGAGAATGCCAGTCGGAAATGAAACAAGAGGATTATGTAAGGTGGTTTTGGTTGGTGAGAGCAGGTGTTAGCTTGACAACAATGCCAAAAGGTCACACTAAAATTCCAGATTTATTGCAAATACTTCAGATCAGTATAACCTATTTTCAATATGTAAATCTTCAATTCTGTTTAGGCCGTGAGAGATTTCAGTACAAATTCTACATGAATAATATTTGAGGGCCTGACAAGCGTATGCAGAGAATTAGAGGGGTGGGCCCTGCATAATTTTATCTTTCTCAGTGGTAATTTAAAATTTAGAGATGAAAAATGATCTCATAAGTGGACAAATGGACACTGTAGTCCTGTGAATTAATCAGGATTTGGGGATTATGGATGATCCTATCAGGGATTTTTCATGTGTTGTTTAGCCATAGACTCCTTTGTCTAAACAGTTTTCCAATGACGCGTGGTGTGTCAAGCAGCCAAGGTCAGTGATGGAGGGGAGGTGTGATATTTATTGACATCTTCCATTAGACTCTTCAAGTTCCACCCACCATAGCACCCAGCACATAGTCTAAAGAGTTTCCACAATTCACAGCTCGAGTCCAGGAAGCAGAAATGAGTGTAGTGTCTCCAGCACTACTTGGCAGGATGGAAGCAAGTCTGGGGTTTGTTCTGTTTGGTTTTTTGTTTGTTTTACTTACTTTGGCCTCTTTCCTCTAGTATTCTTCTGAGAGTCAACATGATTTGCATCTCTTTCATTTGTGTTTACAAATGCCTGTAGCTTCTGCAATTGGACCTCTGTCTGATTAGTAGAAGTGACTGAAGAAAAGAATGTGTGCTATGCTCTGGGCTGAGAGGATGTAGGTTAAACTCTGCATCTTTATCTTTGTCTCTGTTGGATTTAACTGTTTTCCCTTATTATAGAGAGAAGCCCTTCCGCCCTTCCAGGAACCCCATGCACAGTGCCCTCTCTCTGTGGGAAAGGAAGTCCCACAGAGATGGTGGGTTGCAGTCTGTGTTCTGTGTTAGCCACAGCTGAAAGCAGCGCTGTCTCAGAAACTTTGGCTATCTGGCTCTAGCCTGATAAAAACCTGCATTTCAGTCAGGCCACCAGGTGACTTGTGCACATGTTGGTCTAGTCTGCATGTGAAAGGTCTAACTTTCCTCTTAGAAAAGTGGAGGAGCAGCCAGGTTGTCAGAGTTCAAGGTGAAACCTTGTGCCATGATAAAGGGCAACATCTTGACAGCAAGTTCCGTAGCCTCCCTGTGTCTGGGCTTACAGCGCTGCTGACAGTCTGTGACATCTGCTTTAGACCACGCTTGATCATGACCACCAAGTTAAGGACTGTTCTGGAACACCTTCCGTGGTAGACACTTTCCTAAAAATTGATGAGAAAGAGTGGCCCTGCACACAGATAAAGACTGACACCCTCAGTCCAACACTGACAGGTGAGGAACAGGTCCCTCTTCACGGGCTGTGCACAGCTTCTGGAGGTAGTGGGACCACAGGGAAGCAGGCGGAAACCACAATATTGATGTTGGAGTTTTTACTGTTTGTGTGAGGAAATAACCACCAACCCCAAACATGTCTATTATTGAACAGCTCCTGAAGTCAGGTGTTTGCTTCAAACAATAAACAGAACCAGTTTCTCCCATTTCAGGTTTGTTGCCGTTAATACAAAATGCAGCCTGCTGCTCCTCAGACTTGGTTAACATTTATTTCCACTGCAAATAGGACTATGCCTAGAATAGACTGGATCACCTGTGTCCTAACACCTGTCATTGTGTACACACACACACACACACACACACACACAAGGTCCTGTTTGATTGTCCAACCTTGCTGTGTACTGAGAAGCAACGAGTCAATTTTGGTAGAAGCTATGCTGGAAGGTCAGATGCTGAATGTTTCTGACAGAAGTTGCCCTGTAGATAGGTCTGAAGTCCTTGCCTTGGCCACAAGGGTCAAGTTGGCAGAGCCTGAAGCAGGAAGCCCACACTTTTATGAGCTTGGAGGAAGAGAAAACTTGTCAGCCTGTAGGAGGCGAAGGACAGAGGACTAACACTCACTAACATTCCTTTGCTAATGAGGATGAGTGTTCATAATTGAGATGCAGCACTAGTCAAGACAGCAGCAGAGGCTGAGCATGTGGGGACCCTCAGTAGGTGGCCCTGCCTTCTTCGTTCTTCTCTGCCTGTCAGGCTGATGACACCATCTAGGCAAGCCCAGGAAATAGATTGACTAAAGACTTCTCAGTCTACACTGGCTCAAGAGAGTTTCTAGTAAAAGTGACCCTCGGTGTCATGGTAGCAGCAGTGGCAGCGGCAGTGGCGGCAGCAGCAGCAAGCATAAGCTCCTCGCCCTTGAGGTCTCAGGGAATGTAGGTTCCCTGGCAGGTGCTAGAACTACTGAGGCCCCAGCCTGAAATGACAGGAGGAGGCCCCGTGGTGCTCCTGTGTTGACAGGAGTTCTAGAATGAAATCAGCAGGAACACCTGACAGCTCTCCATTTCAGTTGCTGCTCTAGATTCCCCTGAGCAGAAAATGCTGGTGGAGTTTGGGGTAGGGGAGGAATGACAACACAAACCGGGGACCCAGGAAATGATTCTTTAGGTCTTGGGGAACTAAAGTAACCTCAGGCTCATGAAAAAGTCTGAAGAAAGCCCACAACACAAATGACCTTTCAAGGGAAGGTGAGGCTGTCTGGGGTCCTTGTTTCTCTTGGATAGATGTACACAATACCAAGCCACAGCTATGCTAAAGACTCCATTAATACCTGAAATTGGGGGGAGTTTTACCTGAGTTGCTACCTTTACTGAGAAATTAGGATCCCATCATGTCAGAGGGCTTTTCTGTGGCTTATGAGGTATAGCCTCCTAATCAGCCATGTTATCCTTGAGCCTCAAGGGGTGTGTTCCTTCCATTCTTCCAGTAGCCTCTGCAACCATGCCATGAAAGCCAAAATAAGCAAACAAACAAACAAATAAATAAAAATTAATAAATGAATAAATAATCTGGGAATATCTTCCTAAGAGATAAGAAAGTGGGGCTGGAGAGATGGCTCAGTGACTGAGGCCCCTGGCTCTTCAGAGGACACAGGTTCACTTCCCAGGACCTATGTGGCTCTGTGGTTCCAGAATATGCAGTCTTCTCTTCTGAAGTCCGTGAACATTGAGCACACACGTGATGCTCCGATATACAAACAAGCAAAACACTCATAAACAGAAAATAGATAACACACTTTTAAATTAAAAAAAAGAGAGAGAGAGAAGAACAGAATCAAGCATCACTGTTGTTGCTGTGTGGTTGGAGCCTAGCACTTCCTTCACTTGTATGTCAGACAATGTCATGTTGCATGCGTGTGCAAGCACCTTTCAAATGAGGGACTTTGCACATTCAGACTGACCCTCTGAGCAGTTTCACACTGAGGTTCATCTCTAATGCTACCCCAGTTTGTTTAGCTGCATGGATAGATCGCGTTATCTTCTTGACTCTGAGAAGGTAGATAAGCAAACTGTTATTTGTTTATCTAGTCTTTCAAAAGAGAGAGGCAGAGAGTAGAAAGAAAGACCGAGGCTGGTATTAATGGTGCTCCAAGCCCAAGAGACAGTGCGGTGAATGCTCCCAATAACGGGAAACTGGAGAGAGTGAAAATGGCGCTGAGCTAATGCATTTCCAAAACAGTTTCCAGAAGAGGATTTGAAATGTGAATTGTTTTCACTGCCCTTGATGCTGACGGTCACCCACTATCCCTTGTACCTTATAATAAAAGTGCAAGGACACTGGCAAGCCATGGTGATTAGCAAATGGTTTAGCTACTGAGTGTAGATATCAGAAAGAAAGCCTGTAGTTCCCCTACCCCTTCTACAGAGATCCACTGCAGTGCTTTAGAACTTCACCAAACTTAGTGATAAATATTGCAAAGCTTCCTATGAGAGTTAAGGTTTCTAGGCAAAAGGAAAAAGACCCACCCATAACTAGGTAAATGCCTGTCCTTCTGAACGCAGTTAAAAAGTGGTCACAGCACTAGGGAGATGGCATGGCAGGTGGAGACCTCACCATGCTGGGCATGTTCAGACCCTGGGGCTCAAATACCCAGGACCCACAAAAATTGCCAGGTGGACATAGCTGCCCACCTGCAGTTCTTTATAGGACGGAAACAGGAGATCCCGAGCAAGCTTGGTAGCTAGACTAGCTATATTGGTGAGCTCTGGGTTTGACTGAGGTGCCCTGACTCCATTAATAAGATAGAGAACTGTAGAGGAGGTCTCCCGACACCATCCTCGGACCTCCACATATCCATACTGGATGTGTATGCCCAGACACATGCAAACACTAGTGCACACACATACCCACACTAGACATGTGTACCCACATACATGGCAAACACTAGTGTACGCACAGAGGCACATGCAAAAGGGGGTAAAGAAAACTATTTTAAAGGGGGCACACATACATATTTGGCATAACTACATATACATCCAAATGTCTGTCTTGTCAGCTAATACTGTCAAATGGGAATAGAAACTATTTCTAACTGTGAAGAAACAAGAATGAAGACAGATGACGCAGTGTGGGATGTCTGCTGCCTAATAGTTTGAAAACATATATGTCGCCAATCTGTCTCACTGCAGGGTATTTGCTGGAGTCTGTTTTACTAACTTATAACTTAGCGGTTAGAGCCTCCTCTCTCTCTCTCTCTCTCTCTCTCTCTCTCTCTCTCTCGTGTTTGTATGTTTGTGTGTGTGCATACATGCATGTGCAGTATTGTTGCCTGTGGGAAACTACCCTAAAAAATAGCTTTCCCTCAGTTAGATCACTTCTCTACTCACAGAATGCTTTGTGGGAAACAGTGGAGTGTGTATGCACCGAGAGGAGATGCCAGCCACTGCCTGAGCCACTCATGGAAAGCTTTTGAACCGGAGTCACTAAGGCTAGGAGTGCACAAACTGATGTGATCCATTTGGGTGTAAGGAAATGGGCCATAGCACCATCTCCTGTAACATATAGACTGATGGACTGGGTTCCTTAAATTATTTCCTGCCAGAATTTAGTTAAGGAGATTATTAAACTTAGAATGAATTATGCATTTTTTCTTTTAGGAAATGACTCTCAAATATGTTGATATTTTCCAGGGTAAATATTATTCTAGCGACCTAGTAACAAGCTTTAAAAAAATAATCACTGGTGGAATTTTCATGAAGCATGTTTATGTGTGACTAACGTAGGTAAATGTTTTGCCCTTAGGTTAGACTAAATGCCTTCTTTCTCTCTGCATCCCTAAAATACGGCATAAATATCTGTCTCTCCATCTATCCATGCAAGAAATATGTATTGTTCATGTATCAAGTATTGTTGTTCAAGATGGTATATGGGAAAGGCATACTTTAAAAAATGAATAAGATGTACACGTGTGATAAATGTAGAGGGAAAATAAAACATAACAAAATAGGAAATTAGGACAAGCCAAGGATACACTGTCATTTGAACTTCAACAGCTGAAGGAGACACCATGGAGACGATGGTGCTGCAGAAAGATCCGAAGGACGTGAGCACTAGATGACCAGATGCCTGGAGTGAGGAGAGTAAACACCCAGACCTGAGGAGGACTTGTGCTTGGGGTTTGAGTTGGAACCAAAGGAGTAAGTGAAGAGGAAGCTACAATCAAGAAAATAGGAAGAGGGAAGGCATCCCCCAGCCTTGGTGCAAGCCCAGACCGAGCCTTGATTGGTTTGTCCCAAGTGAAGCGGCTGCAGGGCTCCATGCTGAGGGGGTGGTATGCCTGGCCCCTTGCTTTTTTGGGAGTGTTTACGCTGTGTTATGGGCATGCTGAATGGAGAGCTGCAAGGAGCAAGAGGGTAATTTTTAAAGAGATTCTCCACACAGTTCTGGAGTTGGGAAGTCAAAGAAGGAAGAATGTTTGAATCTGAAGGAAGAATGTTTGAGTCTGATCCAGGTTTGGAATCTTGCACGGTTCTAGAGCAGACCTCTGCAGAGTGCACAGTGGTCCCTGGGGCTGTGGAGCGAAGCAGGGTGTCATGACATCTATCTATCACTCTGCGTTGGGATCTCTCTAGCCTCTGAGAGTTGCAAATTTACATGATTGCAGGAACGGCAAAGCCATAGCTTGTACGTTATTTGCTTAGGGATTTGCTGATTTAGGTAACTGTAGTAGTTTCGGTAATGGTTCCTATCTCAGGAACCTGTGAATGCTTCCATATGTGGAAAAGGACTCTCTGAGGGTGTGATTGAAGATCTTGAGGGGGGGAAACCATCCTGGATTGTAAAGGTAGGTCCCAAGCGCAATCACAGCATCCTTCTTTTTAAATTTTATTTATTCATTTATTTATTTGTTTGTGTGTTTGTTTGTTTATTCACTTTACATCCCAGGGGTAGTCCCCTCCCTCCTCTCCTCCTGGTCTCACCCTCCCTCCCTCTTCCCCTATTCCCCTTTCCCTACCTCTAAGAAAAGGAGAGCCAGCCTAGCCTACCCCAGCACATTAAGTCACATCAGGACTGAACACAACCTCTTCCTTGGTGGCCTGGCAAGGTAGCCCCACCATGGGGAAGTGATTAAAAATCATGCAACAGAGTCCATGTCAGAGATAGCTCCCACTTCTCTTACTAGAGGACCCACATGAAGACTAAGCTGCTCATCAGGTACATATGTGTAGGGGGCCTAGGTTTAGTAAATGCATGATCCTGGTCGCTCCTTCAGTCCCTACAAGGACCCCTGGTCCCAGATTAGTTGGTTTTATTGGTATTCTTGTGGAGTTGCTGTCAGCTCCAGTCCTTCTATCCTTCCCCACCACCTCCACTCTTCCACAAGGCTCCTTGCACTTCACCCAGTGTTTGGATGTGAAGTTCAACATCTGTTTCAATCTGCTGCTGGGTGGAGCCTCTCAGAGGAAAGACAACTATGCTAGGCTCCCATCTGCAAGCAGCTTAACAAGCATCCTTCTAAAAGAAAGGCAGAGGCAGGAGAATGTAAGGTAGCTAAGTGTGCCTCATGCCACACAGCACCCACATAAAAAGTTAGCTATGGTATCAGTGCTGGGAGGCCAAGACAGGCAAGCCTTGCAGAGGTACAGGGTACTTCCACCCTGCTGCTGCCTTCCCATGCAGGTCTCTAAGCCAGTAAATCAGAGGCCAGAATCCATCCTGACTACATTTTCTTCTTTTATTTTTCAAAAAAAGAAAGGTCTTATAATATAGCTCTGTCTGGTCTAAAAGTCACTAAATAGCACAGGCTGGAATTGAACACATGGCCATCTCAGGCTCCTGGGTGCTGGGATTAAGACATGAACCTCCACTGAGGTAGAGGGAGGAGGGGCCCCTAGAGAACTAAGACAAAGGAAACAAGAAACAGCCTTGTGAGCTGGTCATTGTCAAGATCAGGTGTACACGCAAGCCAGCATGTATTCCCGTGTATGAATGCCATGTATCTCCCTGCACTTCCTGCCTTCCCCCTCCCTCCTCCTTCTAGCCATGACTGCCTAGTTAGTGATTTAAAATACCCGCCCACAATACATGTAGGCACACAGAGAGACTCTGCATGGGAAGGCAGCAGCAGGGACTAGGAGCACTCCGAGACTACGTACCTTGTAGCTTTTATTTAGGAACCAAAACTCACTGAAAATTCTTGGAGAGGAGACAAACTGTACACAAGCCCTCATCAGTGATCCTGGGGTGCTCTAGTCTTTGCATACTAACCTGCTGGGAGGCCACCAGCTGGCACATATAATAAACTGCTTCCTGGTTTGCAGCAGTGCCGCATTCCATGCTCAAGCATACTGTGACCCATGCCTGGCCTTTTTGGGTTACTGGAGTTTGGCTTAAACATAATCATGCTTGTTTATTTGTATGTTGGGTGTAGTGACTCAGCTGCTCCTGCGACAGCACTGATGGGATGGCGGATTTGGGATGATGTGCACAGCTTAAAGGTCTTACAGTCGGGCTCTCCACAGACAAAGCCTGCAATGCAGTCTCCCACCCTGAGTCAAGGGAACATGAGAGAAGGGACTCCAAGTTGACTCCCTTCCAGCAGTGCTAGCAGGTGCAGAGAGGACAGGACCCAAGTTGAGGACCACTGCAGGACATCCAGAGCCTACACGAGCCTAAATTAGCTTAGAGAATTAAGTATGGTTTCTATCTAATCAGAATGTCCCTTGGCTGTTGAACTGCCACAGTGGCATGAAAGCCCACATCCCAGAGAGGGACACGTCTCTTCCGTGCGTTTAAAGTGACCCCTAGAAAAAACTTCTACATGGCTAAGAAAAAAGAGCTTATCAATTATTTGCCCTCCCAGCATGTCTTATTGTTGAACTAAACAAGAGGAATAGTAAATTTATTGAGCTGTTTCTGAAGAGACGATAACGTTTATATAAAGTGATGATAGATTTGTCTGGCATCATTGAAAGGAGGCAGGGCTGGTGCCCCGCACTGCTGGCTTTATTTTTAACTCTGGAAGCTGTTGTCAGCTTGAGAACAGCAATACTAATGTTTTGTATATGAGTACAGCTGTAGGCTCCATCAGGACTATGGTACAAAGGCCAGCAGAAACCAGGAGAGCTCGGTAGATAGGAAGGTTGGCACAGATGCTGCCAGTGGCAATAACAAAGGCCAGCTTCTATATAAAGGTTGGAAACAGGCCAAGATGGCAGTTAGCACGGAACACAGCTTCGGTTCTCCATGCACAGGAGGTGTTTTTTTTTTTTTCCTCCCCCTTATAATTTGAGCTGAGAACAAAGAAACAATTGACTGGATATAGAAGTCTCATGACAAGTAAATGGCACTTTGTTCAGGATAATTGTAGGGCTCACATTGTTTCTTTTTGTCAGTTGATCAAAAAGGAAATTAAAATCTGCTAGGCAAACTGCCCCCATGAAGATCAACAAATAAGCTACAGAGGTCAATTTTCTTCTAGGGTTTTAGAAAGCAAACAGACAGGTCTTTCCAGAGTTTTTCCCCTTGGCGGACTCAGTTGGTACTCCCCTGTATGCTTCTTCTCTGGCCTTGCTCCCGGGGTGGCTGTCATCTTCCATCACACTTGGAGAATTTTAAGACTCATTCTGGGGCTTTATTGCTTCCTGATCCCAAGCGTCCCTGGAGGAACACTCATTCTGGATATAATCTTGAATTTTCCAGCATTTCAAGAATGCATCCAGCCTATAAATGTCCAATGGTTCCTTCTCTGGTTTCTTGCCAGGTGTGTGCAGGTACCTGTGTGTGCATAGGTGGAGGTCAGAGACTGATGTCCAGTGTCTTTTCTAGTTGCTCTTCCACCTTCTGTTTTGAGGCAGTGTCTGTCACTGAATCTACAGCTCACCAATTTGGAAAGATTGGTTGTCCGGTGAGGTCCGGGAATCTCGTGTCTCTGCTTTCCTAAAACCAGAATTACAGGTGTACAGAGCTGTGGCTGAGTTTTTATATGTGTGCTGGAGACCCAAATTCATGTCTTCAGGCTAGCACAAGAATGCTCATTAGTTTTTGTCAACTCAGCCCAAACTAGACAGTAAGGAAGAGGGAACCCCAACTGAGGAAATGCCCCCATCAGATTGGCTTGTGGGTGTTTCTGTGAGGTAGCGTTTGATTAATGATTGATTCCGGAAGGCCCAGTCCACTGTGGGTGGTGCCACCCCTGGCCAGGTGGTCTTGGGTTGTATAAAAAAGCAAGATAAGCAAGCCATAAGTGGTAGTGCTCCATGGTCTCGGCTTCAGTTCCTGCCTGTGGGGTCCTGCCTTAAGCTCCTGCCTTGACCGCCATTCAAGCTTGAGGATGAAACAAATTCTCTCCTCTCACATTATTTTTGGTCAAGTTATCACAGCAAGCAGACTAGAGCAGCAAGCATTTTAGCAACTGAGCAATCTCCCAGCCCTTCTTCCTTCTTTCTAGAAAATACTTTTTCATGTCATTAGCAGACTGGTAGTCTTTGCATTTCCATTTCCTGGAGGTCTTGCCAAGATCGTCCTGGAAATGCTTTTCTAAACTTTGCTGTAAAAAATGCTTAGGAATGGAAGGCAGGCCAGACTTGAAATGCTGATCACCAGTGGAGTAGTCAGCCACAGATTCAGAAATATAGGCTTACAAGAAGACCTCTGCGGGTCCTTCTTGTCCTCCATCCTGGAGACTCTGCCGCTCTATAAGCTTTATCATTCATTCCCCAGGTCTCTCTCTTCTGTTGGCCTTGCTGGGTTGGAGATGAACAGTTAATGCTGTACAATATCCACTGTAGTTTAACTTCCTAAACTTATAACAATTTGCAAAGTTGTATTGGCATTCTGTGAGGAGACACCATTTATCATCAGAAAACTTTTGAACTCTCAACAAATGCAAAATATCACAGGGAATCTGTACATCCCTACAAGGCTTGCAGAAACAGTCAGGCCGTGCTGTGGGCTTCGTGTGCGTTGAAAATGGTTCCAGTTAGAAATGGTTAGAAAGGGGTTTCTTGTTCATTCAAGTTTTAGTTTGTTTTTGATTGATAATATCAGCAAATTTTTAGCAAGAAAAACAGAAACCATGTTAGGAAGATTAAACAAAGGAGGTTTAATTGGATCCTGCAAAATGGGAACTGAAGAAGCAAAAGGGAGATAGGATGGCACAGAAAGTATAATGCGTCCACCACTGGAAGGATAGGACAGAAGAGAAAGCGCCTCGGTGCCCAGGCGGGAGCTTGACCAATTGTCCAGTCTGATTCTTTTGTTTGCTTGGTTTTGTTTTTTGTTTGTTTGTTTGGGACAGGGTTTCTCTGTGTAGCCCTCGCTGTCCTGGAACTTACTCTGTAGACCAGGCTGGCCTCAGACTCAGAGATCCACCTTCCTCTGCCTCCTGAGTGCTGGGATCAAAGGCGTCCTCCACCACCTCCTGGCCAGTCTGTTTCTTACTCTCCCAAGTGTCCTGCAGGAACCACGAGGGCTGTCACAGATGCTCCAAGTGCTGACCACTGCTGCAGCAGCCAGGGTCTGATTGAAAGTTGGCAGGATTCCTGCGGGGGGGGGGAGGTGTTGCAATATTCAGCACCCTAAAACAGAGTCAAGCACGAAGGGGAGGTGGGGAATTGAGAGCAAGCAGAAGAAGAGCTGGACATGCCTTTTATGTGAGGGTGGGAACATGGACTCAGGCAGTAGGTGAGTTGTATCCCCCAGCCCAGCTCCACCAGGGAGAAAATGTTTGGCTTGGATTTTTGTGTATGTGTTGGTTTCTGAAAACATTTTCCCTTTTATTTATTATTATTGTTTGTGTGGGGGAGGAGTTGTTATGCATGACATAGCATGTAGAAGTCAGAGGACAAATTTTAGAAGTTGGTGCTATCCTCCCACCATGTGGGTTCTAGGAATCAAATTCCGCTTGTCCGGCCTGGTGGTAAGCACCTTCACTCAGTAAGCCATCTCCTCAAGCCATGATTACCCAAAACATTTGAAAGTGTGTGTGTGTGTGTGTGTGTGTGTGTGTGTGTGTGTGTGTGTGTG
>NW_026596079.1:39893579-39928980 GCF_907164565.1 Psammomys obesus
GTGTGTGTGTGTGTGTGTGTGTGTGTGTGTGTGTGTGTGTGTGTGTGAGCATGGGTGGCAGTCCTCTCCTTCCGCCTTATTTGACATGGGGTCTCTGTGTCTAAGCTGGGCATTCTCCTGTCTGTCTCCTACCTCACTGGAGGAGCACTGGATTACAGCTATGAGTTGTCACAGCTGTTTTCACATGGGCTCTCTGAATCCAAGTTCAGCTCTTCACCCATGCACGGCAAACACTTTTACCCCTTAGCCATCTCTCCAGCCCACATTTAAATTTTGAGTCTTTTCCATTTGTTTCATAGACTGGTTAAAACAACCAGCCTGTACATTCTCTAGTTTATCTTTGTAATTTGTTTTGGTTTTGCAAGTTTTGAAGCCAAGGGAACTAATATGGACAAAAACCTTCATGAAGAAGCTAGCGGTCCTTCCCGCTGAATACTGATAATAGCCCTGTAGGGGAAAGGCTGCCTTTATCTTCCTGAAAGGCACATCTCAAGGAAGACTTCACCACTCTTATTCTCAGAGCCTGGATAAAAACTCTCTGCCTTACTCTCTAGCCAACACTGCGGCCTCATATCCTGTTGAAATTATTAGTTTTACTTACTTACAAGGTTCCTGGCTGTGAAGAATGGCTTCTGGGTAGGTTGCCAATGTGCTTGTTCTCTGCTCGGTATTAACAGTTCTATGTTGTATCAAAGACACAAACTCCCCTCCAGCAGGTGGGGGGGTCCCCTACAGTTGTGTGGCTTGTTGCCTGAGTCTCCCTCATAACACAGGGTCCAGGCTTCTTTCTAGTGTCCATTTGACCATCTACCATTTCCCACCATACAGGTCCATACAGGACCTGGTGGTGGGCTGGCACTCAAAAAGGTTCAACAAATATTGGGCTATCCAGCTGTGGGTAATGGAAAGGTCTGCCAATTTGGGGGCCATGTGGGATCAGCCACATGATCCATGGTCTCAAGACAACTTGATTCAAATCTAGTTGCTTTCACCTATTAACTATATGAGCTTAGGAAGGTTATTAATGTTTGCCCCAAATCAAGTGGCGATGGCACCTTCCCCTTCAGTACCACCACGCATCATATTCTCAGCGGTGTAGCTGGAATGTGTTGAGTAATAAATACTGCCTCATCACCATACCATTTCTTATTGGCAATAGCATATTTAAATCCATCTGATAAATAATGCAGTAAATGGATTTTGAAGATTCATAAATAAAAAGCCATCTATGTATGAACAGGATTTGCTTTCACTGTGAATCATCTGAAAGCCTGTGAGGGAGAAAACAACTGAATCAATTTGAAATGAGCTGAGTTTTCACAAGCAAGTATGGGTAAATCCAGCCTGTGTGTGCCTGCGTGTGCATGAGGCAGATTATGCACTGGTCCGTTTTGGAATTTCATGTTCTAATAAAATAATCATGTTCTGATAAACAAGGACGAATTGTAGCTAATGGCTGTAGCTAATGGCTGCTGCTCCTTTGTTGTGTCCCAGGGTGGTTATTTGCACTGTCTGTGGGTCATCTCCATGCTTGGGCAATGGATTCTCTTGGTCCTTCCATAGTCATGGCACAGGTGCTAGGGGTCTTTGCTCACCAGGCAAGAGTTACATGAAACATTAGAACAGCGTATCTACAGGTGAGATCATTCTTTCTTTCTCATCCAAAATCCTCATACATAATTAAATATGCATGAATGACAGGGAATGTCAACAATGGCTAGACAGTGTAACAGATTATTCTGGCCGGACCCAGTGGCTGGGAAGGGACTGCAGCAGAGACCAACAGGATGCTAACACAGTCATGACAGTCAGAACAAACTCACCAGGCCAAATTAGGAACTGGGGGAGAGAATGAGATTAGTTTTGGAATTGTGTAAAGCTGTTCTAAAGGATCTAATTCTGGGTCAGAGCAGATTCACAGACAAGGAAATACAAGTGCACACACATGCTCACTTACCATGCTCAACCTCTCCAAAGTTACAAACAATGACAATTCACTGGACTCTTAAACTAAAAATAATTAAACAAATGTAAGCACTGGCTACACACACACATGCACACGTCACACACAGTGCTAAGAAGCATGCAGAGAAACTATGTCTAGTTCTTGTTACTGTGAAACAATTAGAATTCACTTGAATGTCAAGAGAAAGTCTATTAGCAAGCTCAGTCCTCTTCGTGCCCGCAACTCCTAAGGATTATTCCCTTAAGGAAGAAAAAGCAGTGAACAAGGATGTTGACATGGTGCTATTTTTAATAGAGAAACTCAGAAGCAAAGGAACAAGCCACAGAGTCAGAAAACGGCGGATGATCAACACAGAAGAATTATTGGAATTTTGGCTGCAGCTGTAAAAGATATAAAAAGCTGGTTGGAGGTATCCATTAGCCTATAGTGAACAAAGAAAAGGAGCCACGTTTGGTCTCTCAAAGTTCTGGATTTGAGTGGCAACCCTTGCCAGAGCTTTCTGGCACCAGGCATATCATACAACATAGACTCCCTACCAAGACTCACCTTTGTCCAGTCTGGAATTGTAGTGCTTATTATGAGGCTGCTGTGAAAACAGAAGGAGAGAATCCCAGTGAAGGATGCAGCACAGCAAAACAGGCCGAGGGAGTCCTAGCTACTAATAGGGCTGTGACCACTATTTTTTATTGTACTCCTTGCAAACAACAGGTTAAAATAAAGCAGGAGGGAAAATGGAGGAAACATCTTGTTTATGAAATAGAATGGGGGAAGCATTTACTTTAGGATTCTATTTCTAATATTTTATAATTTTTAAATGTTAGCATTTTGAAGGCTATTACACTCAGCTTAAATATTTCCCAGGGTAAAATGCCCCAGGGTTCCTCTGAAGCAGCTGAGATAATTCTCAACCCTCTACACTGGCTCCGAATGGCCACCCTGAAGCAAAGAGTCCACCCGGCCAGGCAGAATGGGCCCCTTGTACTCTGATCCTTTGTACATCTGGCTTAGAGAGTCTGCCTTTTTAGATGTCTGATTATTCCAACACCTGTGAGAACAGAATCTCGTCTGAAATTTCTGATGTCACAGGGCCCTTTAGAGCATGGATGGCCTAACTCTCCCTCAGAAGGCTGCATTCACAGGAGGTTGCTTCCACCTGACCTGTCTAGAATAATGCGTCTTTCAGGCTGTGGCGCTGTGAATAAGTCGCTCTCAGCTCTTCTCTTTAGGACGATTATTCTGAAAATCTGCACTGTCCACAAGGCCTTCTTAGAAGCTGGACAGTAAAATGCATCTTTCTGTCAACTCTATCTCTTCTCTCTATTTTATATTTCATTTTACTTTGGTGACTGCTTGGCTAAAAAAGCAAAAGCCGGCATAGACCCTGCATTTCTGCATGCCTACATTCTTCAGACTGTCAGAGACTCACAAGAGGCCGAAATAGGTTCCTAGTAGGCCTGGGAACTATGAGAACAGCAAAGAAAGACTTTGTCCTAATGGGGGCAGCAAGGAAATAAAAATGATGGACCGGAAAGAACAAATCCCAAGGCGTGAGCTCTAAAACCGATCTGTTGATTATCTGTACAGAGCATGGCATTAATCAGGTCTCCCGAGGATGTGCTGCTGCTTGCCACTGGGGAGGCCGAGGCCGACTGTGCCTGGCCTGTGGGCACTTCCCAGGAGGAACAAGTGGCTTCTATTCTGCACATGGATCCTTATAACAAAGGCTCAGTTGGGTTTGAGGGAGAATGTGCTAAATGGCTAGAATGGTGAAACCATCATTTCCAGTTTTCAAGTAGACAAAACTTTCTGAAGAGTAAGCTGTGAACAGACAAGAGTTTCAAGCTGTTCTAATTATTTTTAAAACTTAAAGATAGGATTTCATGTATCTCAGACTAGCCTCGAATTCCTGATCCTCCTGTCGCTACCTTCTGAGTATTGAGATTACAGGTTTGTGTCACCATGCCTGGTTTGTAAATTTCTGGGGCTTGAACACAAGGCTTTATGTGTGCAGTTTACTCTACCAAGTAAACTGAAACCCCAGCCACTAGAGACCAATTTTTAATTTTATTTTTCACTTTCTTCTTTTCATGTGTGTTCGGAAGTCACACATGTGCACCTGCCTGGGGAGGCATGGAGTCAAGGATGAGAGTTTTCCTTCATCACTCCTCTGCCTCTTCTTTCAGGCAGTCTCCCAGTCAAACCCAGTGTGGCTAGTCTTGCTAAGCAGCTTGCTCTAGGGATCCCTTGTGCCCTCCTTCTGAGGCAGAAATTACAGGCAGGCAGCCACAACCACCCGGCATTTATGTGAGTGCTGGGAATATCTGAATTTGGATTCTTTTGCTTGTGTGGCAAGGACTTTAACCACTCAGCCATTTCTCCAGTCTAAGATTTAATTTTGTAAGAGCAGTTTTAGATTCACAGAAAAATTAAAAAGACAGAGATCTCACGTGTACCCTGTCCCCACATCTGTGTTCGCTCTGCAATGATCAGTTTTCACAGGACTACATGCTACTCTCCACTGACACCTAGTCCCCAAGTCCATTGTATCTACAAGGCTCAGTCTTGATGTTGCGCAGAGTAGAAGTAGGTATTGTTTGAAGCAGGGTCAGGGTTCACTCTGGGTGTTGCACATTCTTTAGGCTTATATAAATGTGCAGCATGTGCCCACCCTACAGCATTATGGGGGAGAAAATTTTCCTGCTATTTCTGATGGCTTGTTCAGGTAGATATGGACTGTCCTTATGGGAGAAGAGCACCCAAACATCATGGAAGTCTTACCTGGCACAGGCACCTAAGAAGGAGTGACGAGCCGAACAAGTGGCTCATACACTTCTGTGATCAGCTGTGCAGGAATGGCAGCCGTAGGGATGCAAATTGTGTGGGAAGGATAAAGGAAAACAATTATTTTGAGTCTATACACAATTCTCTAAGCTCAAAGAGTGCATCTTTTATTCCTGGAAAGGGGAGGGGTGTTGGCCTCGGCTGCATGGATCTTTTGCCTCCTGGCTTCAGGAAGGAGAGTAGAATACTTTCTCTCTCGCTGTTTTCCAAGTGCCCTTAGCTCAAGGTGTTCCTTATTTTAAAGGGATGTGTTTGAAGGTTTGCATTCTCCTGTCCCTTCTTATCACGTAGTTTTGTATACATAGACCTTCTGTGTTCTGCCTACTCAGCCCTCCCCCAGTGCCAGATCCTCGCAGCCACTGACTTGCCCTTTCCAAGTACCTTACAATTGGCATCATGTGTACTTTTTCTAGTTGGTATTTTTTTCCTTAATAATACATATTTAGGGATTATTTTTATTAATTAAATTTACATCTCAGTCATAGGCCCCTCCTTTCTCTCTTCCCAGCTCCACCCTCCTTCCTACATCCCTCCTCCCCAATTCCTCAGAATAGGAATTCTACCCAGACACCCCAGCTCATCTATTCACATGAGGACTGAGTTAGTCTTCCTCCCCTGTGGCCTGGCAGGGAAGTCCCATCATGGAGAAGTGATCAAAAAGGAGGCAACATAGCCCGTGTCAAAGATATCCCCCACTCCCCTAACTAGCAGGCCCACATGAAGTTTAAGATGCCCATTGACTACTTATAAGTAGAGGGCCTAGGTTCAGACCATGCATTGTCCTTGGTTGGGGCATCAGAGAAAGAGAAATGGTGGGTGGGCCATCTCTGTAACAAGCTGCAGACCTAAATCAGAATAGGACTCCAGGAGGATATGATGGGGACTCTAGCTAAGACTCCTGATAGCAGGGGCCATGGAGACTTAAGAGGATGTCCTTTATCTAGACAAGACTCCTAGTGGACAGAGGAGATTACCACCACAAAAACCTCAATCCAGAACTTACCCTACCTACAAGACCTGCAGAGACAAAGATAGAATAGACAGAGCAGAGATTGAGGGACTGTCCAACCAATGCTGGGCCAAACCCTAAGATCCACTCCGTGGAAGAAAGCCAACCCTATTACCATTAGTGATACTCTGATATGCTTGCAGACAAGAGCCTGCCAGAGTTGTCTTCTTAGAGGCTCCACCCCAACAACAGCTTGAGACAGATACTGAGACTCACAGTCAGACATTGGGCAAAGCACAGGAAGTCTACTAGAAAAGGGGAGAAAGGGTAAATGGACCCAGAGGTGACAAAAGCTCCACAAGGCCATCAGAGCATTTAGGGATTTTTAAAATGTCACTTTACGGCCTTCTACCCTAATCCCTTATTAAAGTAAATAATATTTCCATGATCTAGACATTTTGCATTTATTTCTGTTAATCAGAAGGATATCCTGGTGGTTTGCAAAGTTTGACAATTATGAATAAGGCTACTGTAAACAGTCATGGGCCAGTACAGCAGCAACCATGCAGGCTTGCTCCTTGATTTCCAGGCCAATGATTCTCAGTACTGTGGGCCACACAGTACTTTTGTTCTTTAACAATTTCATACATGTGTACAATATATCTTGATCATTTTCACTCCCAGCTCCTTCTTCCTATGCTTCCCATGAAGGTGCAGCCCCACCAAGATGTTTTTGTGAAGCTAGTTTTTGTGAAGGTTATAATAAAATTTGTGCTAGAGTCTTTCTCTTCTGCATCTGGATGCTCGATTGCCCCAGAACCCACAGCCTCATTCACACTCGGCAAGGGCTCTAGCCTGACCTACATGCCTATCACGTTAGGAGGTTTGTTTCGGAAAGACTACCATTGCTCCATTTTATTGCTGTTTGGTCAAGGGACTTTATATGTGAGTCTATTTGTAAGGCCTGCACTCTCCTCCTGCAATCTGTTGTTTTGCCACCAGCACATTGGGAGGGGCTTTAGGTCTTGACCTCACTCACCTGCAGTTCCAACTTTTGTTCTTTTCCTTCAATGTCAAGCTGGCTATGCTAGGTCTATGGCTTCTTTGGATGAAGTTAATGACCCCTTTGGTGACAGCCCATGAATTTTGATTGGATTCTATTGCATTTATAGAGCAGAGTTTTTAAACTTTTCCTATTTGCAGCCCCTTTCACCAAAGAAATCTAAATGTGACCCAGGTCTCTAGGTATACAAACCAAACATTTAAAGATTTAAAAATTGTAAAGAAATTTATTTTAAAAATAATTTCTTGGCACACAAAAATTATACCATTCATGTAATATAAAAGCAAATTTATTACTGAGATTAATGTCCTTGTTTATTTTTACAAAAAAAAAAATAAGTCTTGGCTGAATATTTGATACTGCAGGGGTAGAATATCTTCAGTCATTTTTGGCTAATTAATATTTTGATTTTATAATCATCAATGCTGATAACACTGCATTACATAAATATATAGGACAAAATGGCAGATGTTTAAGGCCATTTCAGAAATTGGCGGGAATTCCGTCTTAATCCTAAACCAAATATCCACTTAAAGATTTTAATGAAACTCAGGTCAAAAATTCAAACAGCAATTTTTAAAAATTGGACATTGAGACAAAATTCAACCTGAAGATACACTGATTTTATATATGCCGAGGAATAATGGCAAGAAAATATTCAGCCTTTGTTTTCTGTAATTAAATCATTATTTTTCTATAAGAGCAAAAAAAAAAAAAAAAAAGACTTGGTATTAAAAAATCTTATATGTACATTAAAATCACTGCAGTTCATTGCCTGCAACAGCCTTGAACCTGTGCTGAATTGTCCCAGGCAGCGACGGTGCTGCGTCGGGTGACAGCATGCACAGGGGCAGACCCACAGGCTAGACGCTGAGAACCAAGGCGCAGCGATGTCACAGGGCTGGGATCAAGGTATTGGCAACATTACCTCTGTTACAGTATTTGGGGTGTCTCCTCATCGCTTCTTTGGCTCTATTCACTAGAGCTTTACCGTGTTCCCCATATTTTGTACATACTTAGTTATAGTGATACCTAAGTATTTCATTTTAGGAAGTGCTAATGTAAATGATATTGTGCTTTTTTATTTCAAACTCTACATGTTCATTAATACGTAGAATATAAGAAAGCAGTCTGTGTTTGTATGTTAATCTTGTTTGTGTCTTCCAGCCTTGCTGAGTACTACTCCATCCCAGAAAGAGCTTGCTGATTCATCTGCTTTATTTTATTTTATTTTATTTTATTTTATTTTATTTTATTTTGTTTTGTTTTGTTTTGTTTTGTTTTGTTTTGTTTAGGTTTTGGTTTTTCAGGACAGGGTTTCTCTGTGTAGCCTTGGCTGTCCTAGAGTTCACTCTCTAGACAAGGCTGGCCTTGAACTCAGAGCTCTGCCTGCCTCTGCCTCCCAAGTGCTGGGATTAAAGGTGTGCCCCGCCACTGCCTGGCTTCCATCTGCATTTTTGTTACACAGGATCATGCTATCTGCAGACAGAGTATTTCTTCTTACTCTCAATGCCTCTTTCTTTTCTGTTGAATTAGTTAGTTTTCCCAGTAACGCTGGGGAGGGGTGATAGGCCTTGTTGCTGATGTTGTCAGGGAAGCTTTAGCAGCACACCCTGGAATGTGACACAGCTACGAATTAGGAAGGCTTTTGTGAGGAGGAGGAGGCCACCGTGAAGGAGTCACCATTGGAACAAGAATGAAGCAGAGGCAGCCAAGGCAAGACTAGAGGGCAATGGGGCACATGGCTGGGTGAATGGATGTCATCCCTTCAAGCAGTGCCTTGCCTGATTGATTTTGGAATGAGATACACTGATAAACCAAAGGATCTGGCAGCTCTTACAGTAACCGTCTAGAACAACGTGTATAAGCTAGGACACGGGCTCCCTGCCAGTGTGGGTGGCCGGCAGAAGTGCAGGGCCCTGTCACCATCCCTAGCTCTATCTTTACCTTTTCTGTTCTTACTAGTCTCTATTTCTATTTTATGTTCTGAAAGAGTTGGTTGAAGTTCATACCCTTAGGTACTTGATACTGAACAGAAGGCACACAGTTTACCGCAGAATGAGAACTCCAAGTCTGAAAGTCATCAGCCTCAATGAACTGCCAACACTTTATTATCAAATAAAAGGGTGGCTCCTCATCCCCGCAAGCTCTTGCCTTCTTGTCTTCTACCTAAACAGACTCTCCAGAGTAGATCCCCAGGGAGACCCCCCTAGGGACCAGCCTCTTGAGTACTTGCTTAAATCAACTTTAAGCCCACACCTGACCAGACCTCTTTGCAGCAGCCTCAGAATATGGAGTCTCCCTTCTCAAGCCCAAAGGGTGTCTAGTTCAGCCCTGTTGTGATAAATATCATACAAAAAGGAGCTTGGAGATAATGTGGCTTGTTTCAGCTCACAAGCCCAGGGAACAGCCACATAATGCAGGAAGACAAAGCATCTGTTCACATCTCATCAAGAGTAGAGACGGAGTGAAGGTGCTTAGTGCTCAGCTAGCTTCCCAAAGCCCCAAACCAGGGAGTGGTCTTCTCAGGCCACTGAAGGCAATCAGAGTCAATCCGCTGCAGCGCTGGCTCTCAACTTCCTGCTGCTGTGACCCTTTAATACAATTCCTGATGTGGTGGTGATCCCCACCCATAAAATTATTTTTGTTCATACCTCACAACTGTAATTTTTCTACTGTTATGAATCTTTAACATAAATATATTTTGAGATAAAGGTTTGCCAAGGGGTTGGGATCCTCAGTTTGAGAACTGTAGCCCCATAGACATGGCCAAAGGTCAAGCTGACCCAGACAATCCCTCATTGGGACTGTTTTCCTAGATGATTCTCTATTGTGTCAAGTCAACAATTAAAACCATCATACAAAAAAAAGCATTTTCACCTTTTAATATGATCATCTGAAATGTTGTTTTTGCCTATTAAGTGATTGACGACATAAACTGATTTGAAAATCCTGAGCCTCACCTGACATCTTACTTGCTTCTTGTAGCATATGATTCTTGCAGTGCTGTTAGATTGGATATGCTAAGATTTATTTGAGTATTTTATAACTGTATCCATGAGAGGCATTGTTCTGCTGTTTTCTTGTAAGGAATTTGGTTTTAGGGGTAACATGAATTCTGCTACTGTCCTCTAAGATGTACAGAGACTCGGTGTAACTTCTTCCTTGCTTACTAGTGAAAATATCTGGGCCTATGCATTTCACTTAGAAAGATTATTGATTATCGATTCATTTTTATAGAATGAGCTATTCAGATTATATATCCTGATAGCATTTTCCAGGGATATTTTCTGAGCATAAATACCTTTAAGCCTTCAACTAACGTTGTAAGGATTGGGTAGGTTGTAAATATTTTGGCTGGGCAGGAGGTCCTTAGTTGTCCTATGTTCAGGGCATCCAGGAACTACCACCCACCAAGCTGGGAAGAAAAAAAGAAAGAGAGAGAGAGAGAGAGAGAGAGAGAGAGAGAGAGAGAAAGAAAGAAAGAAAGAAAGAAAGAAAGAAAGAAAGAAAGAAAGAAAAGAAAGAAAGAAAGAATCCGGAATGGGTGGGGTCTTCAGGATCCTGGTCCAGCTGGGAGTGCTTCGAGGAGAAGGTCTTCCCCTGAGTTTTTAGTGTTACGGCTCTTTCAAGAGCTCGAGTCCCACCAGTGGGCAGGTTCATGGGTCCCAGTAGTGAATGTCCGGAGAGGGAAAGCCCTCTCCTAAACAGCTCTTAAAGCGTAACAATCCAGTGAAACAGCATTTCTCAGACAATCTTCAGTCAAACAGCTTATGCCCACGTATTTGAAGTGGATGAGAGGTAAATGTGAACTTTGGGAAGCGAGAAGGGATTCCAGAGCAGGTTGTGGGGTGCTAGTGACGCTCTATTTGGATCCAGGTGTCTGGCTGTGTGACTACCTGTGACCACCTTGAGAATTGCAGGTGGGGGCCGCAGGTTATGTGCCCTGGGCATGCACGGAAGCAGATAGGGAATAGTCCTACTCCTACTGGTCTCAGAGTGAGTTTCTGGTCTTAGGCGTGAGGTTTTCGGGGTTTGGACACGTCTTTGACATCACTCTAGTCCGATGCATGTTTTCTCTGGTCACCCAGCCTCCATGCCCTACACTTACATGGGGCTCTACCGTGTGCTCCTGAAGTTTCTATGGTATATAGAGCAAGCTAATAACAGAAGGCATTTTACATGTCTAGTTCCTGGGAGTAACCATGTGACATACAAGTCTTCCATGTGTTTTACAGACTGTCCAGCCTGGGAACGTTTTCATAGTGCTTTATCTGCTAATAATAAAACGTCTTTTGCTCTATAATTAGCATGCGTTACCTTTAGAAATGAGAAAAGAAATTGTGGAAAGCTTTATTTTAAAGTCTTCTAAAATGCCTTTGAATCAGATGGCCTAAGTCTTCCAGCACTGCTGACCTCGTGTTATACAGGGGCCACATTGTCCCCTTGTTACTCTGGCTTGCAAAATGCTTTGTAAAGGCAGGTCTGTAATCCTAGCTACTTCTGAGACTGAGACAGGAGGATCACAAGTTCAGTGGTTGCTTGTGCAATTTAATGGGATCCTGTGTCAAAATGAAAGGGTGGAGTGAGGAATGTAGCTCAGTGGGAGAATGTTTATGTCTAGTAAGTACAAGGGCGTAAATTCAATCCCACTACAAAAGTAATAAAGAAAGACAGAAAGAAAGGAACGAGAGAAAGGAAGGAAGGAAGGAAGGAAGGAAGGAAGGAAGGGAGGGAGGGAGGGAGGGAGGGAGGGAGGGAGGGAGGGAAGGAGGCAACAAATTTAAAATGTTCCACAATGCCCTGGTTTATCATGCACACTTACTCATTAGCAGTCATCCACCCTGTGCTCTCTTTCTGTTCCGGTAACTTGCCCAGCTACAGCTCATGCCCATGGTTTTATATATGGTCTTCTATACTGAGAAACAGTTCATTATCCGTGTTCTGGGGAGCCCTTCAATGAAACCCCAAGCTGGCTTAGATCCTCTCAGGCTGCCACTGGCACTATCTTTCTGTATCCATCCTCATTTAGCAAATGGTGACATTTTCAGGGCCTACAAACCTCCGAATGGCCAAGGTCTGTGTCTTTTTGTTTGGCACCTCACCCTTCAGCTTCCCAGAGGTACACAGAAAGCACAGGAAGTTTTAAATGCGTGTGTAAACTGAGTCGGTGGTGTCCAAGGTCTGTTTAAATTTCTGAGGTGTTAGAGGAGCTAATTGTGCAAAGGACACACACACACACACACATTGATTTTATTAGTCGCTTTTGCTTTTGAGTAAGGAACATCTTAAGGTGGCTGAGACAATACTGATGTGGTGCTCAAAACCTAAAGGGGGATTACAGGTCCTCAGAGCTTCCTGGGGGTTCAGAGAAGATGGCTGGAAACATGCTGTTTAGACTCTGACTCCACACACCTTGTTCCTATAGAAGGTTCTGCTGTTCTCCATTCTCAAGTAGATAGCATAATGGGCCAGAAACCTTCTCTTGAGGGTCAGCAAGACGACTCAGTGAGGAAAACCTTTTGCCTCGCAAACCTAACAACATGATTTCAAAACCTGAAATCTATATGAAAAGGTGGATGTGGTCCCATAATCCTAAAACTCATAAAAATGAGATGAAAAGTAGAGACAGTAGAATTACTAGAAAGCTCATGAGCCAGCTAGCCAGGAGCACACAGCCTGGAAGAAGCAACATGATGGAGAGGGAGAAGCTGCTCTGACAGGCCCTCTCCACACATGCACTAGGAGCTCATGTACCCTCTCCACATATGCACACAAGACTAATAACACTACTAGAAGTATATACAAATACATACATTTTAAATACAAATTCTTCCATTCATCTTGACTTAAAACTTCTCTTTATTTGGTAAAGGACCCTTCCAACCAATTTTCTACTCTCATCATTTCCATCTTGAAGTAGAATTTTATAAGAAAATTCTTTTTAAAAACTGTTTAGAGAAAAAGCATTGGTAATATAGTAGTTTGCATAGCTGTCTTCAAAGCAGTTGACATGGTTCAGTTTCCAGCCAGCACACTTCTAAAATGTTGTGCCAAGTATTTGCAGCACGCACCTTTAATCCCAGCAAAAGGAGGCAGATCTATGAGTTTGAGGCCAGCCTGGTCTACAAAATGAGTTCTAGGACAGCCAGGGCTATAAAAGAAAAATGCTGTCTTGAAGAACAAACAAACAACAAAAACTAAACAAGAAAACCAGCTTAAAGAAAAGGCTGTACCAACTCTTGTTGCTCTGGGAGATGATTTTACATTTCCTGTCTCTGGCACAGGTGAGTACCCTGACTCTGAGCTCTTCTTGTTGGTGAAATTGCTATCATAGCCAGGCTCAGAAAATTGGGACAACTTTATGTACCAGAACTTGGTAATGAGCGTCTCAGGTTCCTGGAGGAAATCAGGCTGCAGAAGCATTACTAAGGAGCTTGATGGCTTTGAAGGTGGTTAGGAATGGGCTGGAATGAAACTGACTCCACAGATGACCATTGAATGACCACATGACCTCTTGAGAGAGAACTTAAATTTTAAAAGTTTATTTGATTGATGATATTTATGTTTTAAACATCACACACACAACACACACACTCACTCACTCACACACACACACACACACACACACACACCTGACAGATGTAAAAACTGACATGGCCTCCAGGAAGGCTTGACAAGAGGATTCCTTGGGACAGCTCAGATATGTACCACTCCATCCTTCCTGGGCACAACTCCTGTCCTGCGGTGTTGGTCAGACCTTGTGTGGAGATGATAGAGGCACAGCCTTGAGCCTGAAGAGGTGGCTCAGCAGTTAAGAGTACCTGCTTTTCCTGGATTCTGTTGCTAACAGCTACTTGGTGGCTCACAACTACCTAAAACTCCACTTCCAGAGGATCTGACACCCTCTTCTGGCCTCTGCTGGCACCAGGGACACACGTGATGCACAGATACACATGTAGAAACACACTCACCCAAACCTTCAAATGGCATTAAATGAGAAAGAAAAAGCACAGCTTAGTTTTGTTCCGTTTGCTGTTTGACAATAACCTTTGACCTGGGATACAAGAGAACTGGTTCCTGAAAGTATTGTTACTGCGCTACAGCTGGGCACTCTAGAATCAGAAGACTCATGTGACAGAACCACTAAAGGCTTCCAGGCAGCCCTTTGTCTCAGGGAAGCTCCTGTAAAACACTCACCAACTCTGAGTGGCTTTGCTCCTAGATGGAAGAGCCATCTCCCTCCCCTGAAACTTGAGGTCAAGTCACACTTTCTTAGATTTTCCCTACTAGCTCCTGCAGGCAAGATTCACCTTCATTTCCACAGCATCATCCCCACCATGATGTGCCTGTGTTCATTTCCTGCAGTGGCTGTAACAAACCCCTGGGAAGCCACAGCTCCAGGGAGCACCACCATTTATATCACAGGTCTACAGATCGAGATCTGAGGTCTTGAGCTGTGTTTCCGTACACTCTAACGGGTGATCTCCTCCCTGTCACTGTTCCATTCTAGGAGCTATACTTACTGCTTCCTGGCCCCTCTTCCCATCTTCAAAGCTGAAAACATTTGGCAAGGCTATGTGGTCTGAGAATCCTATTTTAAAGTCAGCTTTCTGGTTATCTGAATTCCTCTTTTCTATGAAAAATAGTATCTTCATAAATTTCAGGGATAAGGGTGGGAGCAGAGGACTATCCATGTAGCACGTTGCCCAGACAGAATAACTGAAATCAGCAGCCAAATGATCGGAAGAGGAAGGCTACTGACGTCCACACCCTTTAGACAGACGGCTTTCTGAGAAAATACATAAAGCCGTTTCATTCTGAAAGTAACTTTTATAATCATCAGAAGATATAAGCTTTGATTGTCCTGTTTGTTTTGGATTTTTTTGTGCAACATCAAGATTTCTTAATTTTTTAAATTGTTTTGGGGGGGGTTGCTTTTATGTATGCCTGTGTACCAAGTGAGTGCTGTGCCCACCAGAAGAGGTGTCAGATTCCTTGGGACTAGAGTTACAGGCAGTTGTTAGACACTATGTGGGCACTGGAAATCACACCCAGGTCTTCTAGAAGAACAGCCAGTGCTCTTAATAACTGAGACATTTCTCCAGCTACTATGCTAGGATTTTTAAATGCTGGATCTTACTGAAGTAAGACTCACATTTGTTGCCATGTTCAAACACTTGTTTTATATATATGCCTGTGTAAATGTCATTGCTTTGTGCATATGCCTTCTCAGGGGATTGAAACTCTTACAATTCTGTCATGGTCACCTTTGTCTCTAAACTCAAACTAGATTTAAATGTGTCTTTATTAAACTTATATACCCACTCTTACTTTTTAATTAATGATTGCAAAATTATCTTTTTCCATCTTTTGTAAGTAAAACTTCAACATGTACCAGCAACTGTACTTAAAGCAAGTTTCTCATAGACAGCATATTTCTACTTTTTGAAAAACATAATCACTAATTTCTGTCTTTTATATGATATAGCTGTACCATTTATATTTAATATGACTACTAAAGTAAAGATTAAGTTTGCTGTTTGCTTTTTGTTTTCTGTTCTCTATGGTTCTAGTTTGTTTTGTTTTCTGACCTTTCTGTGAGTTGCTAAACACTTCTCTAGAATTCACTGTGATTCACTGAGTGTTTTTTAAGCAGGTCTCTGACTGTAGCCTTTCTTATTGGCTCCAGGCCTACTTTATATGTGCGTGATTCATTACACTTTACTGTGTCCTTATCTTACCAATCTGAATGAATGCAGAAACATAATGTCCTTTAATTTTTTATTAGCTTAAATATTCCCTGTATCTGTGTGTGTGTGTGTGTGTGTGTGTGTGCTAACAGCAGACCAACAAACCAACTGCTTATAAATTACAGGTGATTATTGGGGCTGGAGAGGTGGCTCAGCTTTAATTGCTTCCAATGTCAAACATAATTTACAAAACTTAAAAGTAGAGCAAAGTCTATTACATTTACCTGTATTTTGATTTCCATGTTTTTTTCTTCCTTTGTGACATTCTAGTATCCCTTTTGATGTATCTGTTTGCTTGTTTCTTTGTTTTTTGTGTTTTTCTTCTTATTAACAAGTCACTTTGCTGTGGTAAACCTGTAGGTAACAAGTTATTTCAGTTTCTTAATCATTTGAAAATCCCTTAATTTCATTTTTATTCCTGAAAAAAATTCTTTTTCCTGAAGATAAGATTCTTCACTGAATTATTTTCTTCCAGCAACTGAAAAATGTGCTACTTCCTTATCGCTGTCTTAATTTCTAAGGAGAAACTTGCTGTCATTTTAATTGTTTCCTTTTAGGTGAAGGGGTCACAGCTCTCTAGCACTTTCAATTTTTGTGTCCTTGTATTTATAATTTTTTTCTTTCTCAATGTTGTTTTAATTTGGCTTTAGTATCAGAGTCTTAATTATAGTGTGACATGATCCTATTAGATATAGTTGGTCCCATTTGGAGGTTTTGGTTTGCTTTTGTCTTCTTGAGTCATTAAAGTTCTTATTCCTGCAAAATTTTAGCTGATTTTAGTCATTGTGTGTTTAATTAGCCACACTACTCCTCCGGACCCTCGGAGGACTCTGCCACGGTCATTAGACCGTTGTGAGTAATCTCTCAGGTCTGCAATGGTGGTCTTCCTTCTAATAGTCACTTACCTTGGAAACAGAAGCCCCTCTTTGTTTCTTTTTTAAAGGACACTTTCTACACACACACACACACACACACACACACACACACACAAACATACACATCTATTTTAATCAGCACTTATTTTCTTACATGAGTAATTTCAAAGTTTATTGTTCTATTATTGTTGAGGAAAAAAATTGAGACAGCTTCTTACTACATAGCCCTGGCCGGCTCAGAGCTCACTATATATATATATATATATATATATATATATATATATATATATATATATATATATATATATATATATCAGGCTTTAAACTCACACCTTTGCACCCCTAGTGCCATCATGCCATCTTTAGAAGTTAACGCTTCATGTCTTTTTAAATTCAATGTGTTGTTTGCCTGACTGATTTTAGTATTGTAGTGAAGACACTGGAGTGTTTTTCCCCTTTATTTTGGTGGTCACAGTGTCTATGTGGCATTTTCTTTGTAGTTGTCCAGTTTAGGGTGTACAGCATTTACTGAACCTGACTTTTGTTTTTGTTTGGCCTTTTCTGTGTACTTTAGGGAATTCCTCAGCTACTTCTCTTTAAAGATTTCCTCTCTCTCTCTCTCTCTCTCTCTCTCTCTCTCTCTCTCCTTCTTTCTCTTTCTCTCTCCTTCCAGATCTGTATTGCATTTTCAACCAACCTCAACTGTCTTACTTCTTTTCTGTAGTTTCTAGAGCTTAACTTCATTATCACACCCAGCTGGGCAGGCAGTCTTAGCTTCTTTTCTCCTGTATTTTTTGTTCTGCAAACCCAGGTCTGTTATAACAGAGGCAACAGTAACAGCTATGTTTTGAAAAAAACTGGCTGGAAGACCTTAAAGAGTAGCAAAAGCAACAGTAACTTTAAGTGACAAGATCAATGAGAAAAGAAAACCAGTGTCTTGTCATGTTTTTTCAGACCCGAACACCAACAACCCAACTGTTTACAAATTACAGGTGATTATTGGGGCTGGTGAGGTGGCTCAGGGGGTAAGAGCCCTGTCTGCTGTTCCAGAAGTCCTGAGTTCAATTCGCAGCACCCACATGGTGGCTCACAACCATCTGTAATGGAATCTGAGTCCTTCTTCTGGTGTGCATGAAGACAGAGCACACATATAGAAAATAAATTAATAAATATTTTAAAAGAACACAGTGATTATTGCATAGTTCTAGAGGCTGGAGAGTCTAAATTGAAGGTGCCAGCTCATTCATAGAGGATACTGTAACTGCGTTCTCACATGGTGGAAGGAGCACCGTAGTCCCACGAACAAGGGCTCTATGTTCAGGACTCAATAAGCTTCTAAAATACTCACTTCATAAGATTTTCACCTTAGCATGAGGAGTCCAACACAGGAACTTTGAAAAGACATAACTATTTAACTTGTAACATTGAGGACATCCCAACATTATCTGCTATTTTCTCCTTAAATAACGTTTGTGTGTGCACTCACGAGCGTGCCTGCGTACATGTGCGGGCATGTGCCTGTGTGTGTGATTGGTGTGTGAACATGAGTGTGTGCAGGCGCAGTCTCCTGCAGAAAGCCTTCGGGCTTTCTGACTTCCAGTTAGGCTGGTGGCCAGCAAGCCCCCTCTTTCCCTGCCTTCTCTCCACGTGCTGGGTTACACATGGAGCTCTTTTAGGGCTTATGTGCTGGGTGTGTGTTGTGAGCACATTTACACACTGAGCCATCTCCTAGTCCTGGTAATTGGAATTCCTAAGTAATGTGGGGCTCCAGAAACTGGAGATACAAAAACCAACAAACAGAACAAAGGAGAAGGGACCCCAGGTCTGGCCGGTCTGCCTCTCCAAGCATCTGCTGATTCCCAAGTAGACTAATGTGACCTATCCTTCCTTCCAAGGGTTTGCTTGAGAGGCCCTACTGTGAAAACACAAGCAGGGAAAGCACAAAAGGGTAAAACAGAGGCAGCTTTTCTGGTTCTTATGACTCAGGAGACAAAATGAAAGTTTTAGATCCTCCAATAAGTTGGAGAGTGGTGGGTAGCTTAAGTTTTCAGGTCTCATAAATGAAAGATTGAATCCTAAAATTAACTAAAGACAGATAAATGAGGCCTTACAGAGCCAAGGCTCACCCTCAAATCATCACAATACTTAATTTTATTAAAGTAATTCCTCTATTTTCACTTCCCTCCAGAGCTCATAACCTCTCTATTTATTATAATCCCATCTCTTTATTCAAATGCCATCCAGGGACCCTGAAATTTTTCACACATCATTTCCAAATCAGTTCAAAACTCCCGAAGCAGCCACAGAAATCATCTGCCAACCAAGGTCTATAATGGAAACAATGGGCAGTAGAAACAGGCCCCCAAGCTCCTTGTCTGTAGTCAAGCAAGGACATGGGCATACTTAATATGTAACATGGGGACTTCTATATATACACGTGAGATGGGGGCTGGAGAGGCAGCTTGGTAGCTAAGAGGACCCAGGTTCAGTTCCTAGCACCTGTGCAAGGTGTCACAACCACCAGTAACTCTGGCACAGGCCCCGTGGCACCACACTCACGTACACACACACACACACACACACACTTGAAAAAATAAAAATAAACTCCTCTAAAACAAAACCTGAGAAAGTGAACATACTAAAGTTAAATAATTGAGAAACAAGATCTCTCATACTTAAAATTTACACCTGGAAGAAATAACGTAACGTGTTATAACATTGCTTGAATACATGCTAGTCCACATGTTAGGAAACCAGCCGTAACTGTAGCTACATATGAGATCCCACAGGGACTGCAATGACTTGGGTATGATTTTATTTGTCATGTTTTTACTCTTTTACTTTACCTACTTTCTTTTATTCAAATATTTCTTGTTTCATTTTTCCCTATGTACTATTACTCCTAGACCAAAGCTAGACTAAAAACTTTACAATTTTCAGATGCCAAAATCTGTCTTCATCCCCCTCATTAAAAAAATTTAAAATAGAAGCCTGGTTCATTTGATAGAGTACAATGCAACAGGTAGAAGGACCTGGGTTTAATCCCAGTACCATCAACCAATCCATCAACAGTTGGATAAATAAATAAATAATAGAATAAACAAATAAATAAATAGAAGTTGGGGCCTGGAGAAATGGCTTGATGGTTAAGAGCACTTCCTGCTCTTGCAGAGGACCGGAATTCAATTCCAAGCACCCATGTTGCACAGTTGGCTGTAACTCCAGCTCCAGAAGAACTCAGACACAATGCCCTCTGCACCAGCACTCACATGCACATCATTTTTAAATAAAAATGGATTTAAAAATAAACAACCCTAATGTATAGGATAAAAGCTAGCAGTCTTGGTCCCGCTACGCACCAGGCAGGCAAGTGACTCATTGTGTGCTTGACTTCCTTAGTTGTGAAATGTGGAAGGAGCCGCACTTCCCTCCGAGGGTACAGAGTGCCTGACAACATACATGCAGAATCTACAGCAGCCCTCCACACAGTGAGCACTCAGTGTCAGTCACAGTCTGTTACTAGCGGACGCCAACCGCAAAGGTGTAAAGTGAGTCAGCATACGCTACTCACTTACACCTGACTTAGCTAGGCTAACACTGATTTACTTGGGACCATCGTTGTTAGATGATTGTGAGAACTCAACAGTTTTGTCTTCTTGGTTCTCCCTTCTGCCTCCTTTGGGGGCTGTACATGGCCAGGGAAAGCCTCTCTCTTCTGTGTCAGTAGAAAGGGAAAAGCATTCTGTCTTCCTGTCTCTCCGCATTCCTTTCCTCATCCATGAATAATTCCTCACTGAGTGAGCCCTTGCTGTGTCTTCGTTCCATTCTAACCACTGGCATCATGACAATAAGATCCCTGCCCTGAAGATCTTTAGACATGCGTCAAAGCTGGACAGATAAACAAGGACCCACAGACACACAGTAAGCCCCGCCCTGTGCCCACCCTGCCCCTGCCCTGTGGCAGGGTGTCAGAATTGTGTCATCTATTCTCCTTGTAATACAACAACCTTATCCATGCAGGCAGTGTGGCTTAGGGCATTTCTGTGACTTGCCCAAGGTCCAACCGTAAGAGATAAGCTCTGAGGCAGAGAGCTCCAAGAATGGGTACAGATCCTCCCACTAAGGTTAAGGCAATAGAGACAGTGACAGTCCTGCCTACAAGTACTGGGGGTTTAAGGCTGATTAGAATTATCTGCTCAGGGCTCGAAGTACGTGCTAGCTGAGGCCTGCAAATGCTGTTCAGTGGCACTTACCATGTATTCCTGGAAAATCAGTCAGACAAATGATAAATGGGCCTGCCCTACTTTGGACAAGTAAAATTATAGGGAGACCTGTGTTTGAGTGCATATTTTAAAATCGATGACTTGAGCATTCATCTTAAAAACGACCTGGCATTCAGAAAAATAAGTGACACATATTCCTTCACTGTAATACAGTGTTGTGGAAGAAGGCACTTGTGTGCTGCCTGTGTTGGATTAATTAGCTGAATGTCTGAGCTCCAAGGAGATAAATGCTATAGTTTGAACCCTGCAGAAGGCCACTAGCTTCCTTGTTTGTAAGCAAAAATCCCAGTCCCAGGTGGTTTGCAGAGGACTGTGGAAGGCAGAGGGCTGGGTGCTTGCTGTGGAAAACAGGTCTTCCTGTACCCTTTTCTAGTGGTGAATAATAGTCTGCTGGTTAACTGCCAGTAATTTAAACCTAAGTCTGTATGCAGCAACACTTGATTACAAAAGTGATAAAGACTCAGGATGAAGATATACTAGGTTTTGCAGGTTTTCAAGTGTTTAAAGTCCTGAAACGTAGAGGTTTCTGAGAATTTCTTGCTTCAGAGGCTGTCACCTACTGGTGGAGGGTGACATTGCAGTTTTGCTCTCTAAGTTAAACTATAAAAAGGAGAAACGATTGACTAGCCAGCACAGCTTCAGAGCCTGGGCAGGGACTGGGAGACAGCCGTCGGGAGAGCTTGGTCCCTGGACACCTACAGGTTCTCTGCCTTCTCTTCCCCCAGACCCGTCATAAGGACCCACACTTCCAAACAGAGAGCCAGAAATATACATAGAATGCAAATCTGGGGAAGAGAGCTGTTGTTTAAATCTGTCCCTTATAAGGCATCCAAACTTATTTACATAGACACTAGGTTCAATCAAACAAGGAGGTACGTTCCCAACTATCAGTCTGAAATTAAATTGTCAGGTTATAATCAATAGCATCAGAAAAGTAATTTCTAATAAAATTTCATCTTCTCTCTTCTTATTGTGACTTCTAGCATGGAAGTCAAATATGATAAAGAAAATGGTGGACTGGGAAGCTTCTATGGCCAAGCAGATTGGGCATTAGTTTTGTAAAAAGAAGCAGTTTCTGGCTCTACTAAAGAGGTTTCTGCGACACAAGCGTAATTTTACCAGTGGGCCCCAGAGCTACTCATATCTTTTGTGTGTGTGTGTCTGTCTGTAGTCCTAATAACCCATAATCCAGGCATAGAAAGGTCTTTTTAGAATAAGCTCTTTCTTCTCCCGGCTTTTGGTTCCCTTGTCTTTTGAATGAGTCCACATTTTCTAAATGGGTTTCTCGTAGTTCCTTCCTATGGGTTTCATTTAATTTTGTTTAATTGGCTTCCTGTTAATTAAGAATGAGAATTAACTGGGTCATAAGCATGCCCACAGAGCTAACGGTAAGCTAAAGTGGCCCTGAGGGAAATGCAGCTGTAATTTGGGGACAGGTGGGCTGGACCTTTGCTCCTCTGCTCTGGGCAGACTCCACTGAAGCCCGTGTCTGTGGGATGTGGAGCCGTTCACTCACTGAACATGAACCTCCCTCAGTCTGTTATGGGTCAGAGAACTGTGTGAGGCAGAACTTGGTGCCTGCAATGGGGTTGGTCCCTTTATTCATAATCACCGGGTCACTTTAAAGCTGTGCCGTTGTGGAAGTGTTCTGCCATCATTTTTGCATTGAGTGTTAAGCGGCATGTGCCTTGGATTTATCTTACCTGCTTTCTACATCATCCTTCCTGCCAGGGTCCTTGCGCTGTTCCATCCTCCATCAACATGCTCTCAGTACACTGAGGCAGATCCAGTTTTGGGAGCAGTTCTCTGTCGGTACCCCCTTAAAAGCTTCTCCTTCGGTTTGTTTACAGTGGGATCTAATTCACCAAGAAAATCACCGATGGATGTTTTCAGTTTCTTTCCTTGACTGGGGGAAGGGGCTTCATGCTGTGATATCAAGAACACAGGTCGCAGCTTGTATTTTCTGGCAACTAGAGAAAGGACAGGCAAGCTTTGACGATGAAAGTTGCAGGCACTTGTGAGTCACAACTCGGGGGTTGAGGTTGCATCGGCCTCTGTTGACGATGGTTTTGCACTCTGTGTGTATACACACATGCACATGTGAACACACACATCCATGACAGATGACCTATTGAAATAATTTCAGAGCCAGTCTGTGGTTGCTACGACAACCAATGCTCTCTTGGCTTTTATCTGGCCATGTGACAGGGACTTTGACGTCAGCCAGAGGCAGAGTCTGTGGCTGAGTCCACACAGTCAAAGGCTTGTGAGAATCTGGTGGATGCTGGACCCTGCTGGGGCTGCTGCTGCCACTGCTGCCGCTGGCACTGCCGCTGTCGCTTCCCCGGAGCTGCAGGAGCATGGACTACTGAACCCCACAGTTCCTCGGTGTGAGGTAATCAGTTTGCTTTATGTGCAGGAGTTACGCGTTTTCACAGCCTGAGGTGGTTTTCCCTCCCCTCGGAACCTCCTACAACTTTGTCTTCAAGAGCAGTTACTGATGGACCCAGCCAAAGAATGTGAGGCGGCTTCCAGTCACGAATTTCAGGCAGTCTCTGGAATTTGCTTAAATTTGGATTAATGTTTCATGAAGTGGGTTAAAATGTAATCTCCTTTCTTGTGCAATGCTTGCTAACATACATTATTTAGAGATTCGCATTTTGCAGCGTGAGCCAAATTTGCTCCCTCGAATTCCAGGAATCCTCCTTCCGTATTGTGCGGGGTCTAATAACTCCAGCACCGCCTTGCAAGGAGCAGCTAACTTTTCCTTGTTGTAGTTGCTGATTCTGCATCAGCCTTCAGCAGTTTGGAATTTGGTTTCTGTCTCATTTGCAGGGTGTATAATTAGCAACAATGGGAGCAGTAAAAGATTCTAGACTTTGAAAGTTGTGATTATTGTTGTAAAAAGGGCTTTTGGTACTCTGTAAGCACAAGGAGAAACTGTCAACAGCTTCCTGTTTAGAGAAAAAGAATCTGCAATATGCCAAGGAAGTTGAGGAGGGACCTTCACATTCATGTGTGCGTGGGTGGTTGTTTTGTGGGTGTTACTGCAAAGTGCTGGTTTTCTGTGGCCCTGTCTGAAAACCCTGGGGTGAAGAGGAGGGGCTGGGTGCCTTTTTTTCTAAGGAGTACTGTAAGCTGGTTCTGATCTTTATTATTAATTAAAATAATTATCTGGGGAAGAAAACAATAGCCTGAAGCTAAATACGCATTAATGTGAGGTTACGTTAAGTGAAACATGGATTTAAAATGATAGCTAATTTTTTCCAGGTCTTGTGTGAGTAATTCGGTAACTCTGACTAGCAAGGATTCTTATCTCTATTCCTCCAGCACACTGTGCTCGCCATTCTTGTGTGTGCATTGCTGTGGGTCTGCCAGCACCGTCTACAGCTTGTGGTTTCAAGGAAACCTCCGGCTCTGAAGCAAACAGAAGCCTAGAAGTATAAACGTGTTTCTGAATGTTACAGATTTAACAGAAGTGAGGCATATTCGCAGTGCCGTATGGAATAGAACCAGCATTTGAAGGAGCAAAGGCTGGCTCAGCTCTACACGTGAGGGCTGGAAGCTGATGATATGCTAGTTAGATTTTAGTTCAGTGAAAGGATACATTGTTTTTTACTTATGTTTCCAGGTCCAGAATTTGAGTTATACATTTTACTCTCATGGTTGAGAATTTTAAATAGCCCTTAGCTACAGTGGTAAGTGGTAAGTGATACTGCTTGTATCAATTATTTTCTAATTAGCTTTCAATGAATGGACCTATTTTGATCACAGCTTCCATTGGGATTGTCCAGTGTCTGATGTGCTTGTATGTACCATGTATCTATTAAGAAATCTTCTGATCATCTAACTGAGTCCATGGTTCTAATAACCCAGAGGCTTTAATATGTCAACTGGTGTGTGACATTTCCATTGAGCATAGAAAGAACCAGTTAATGCAGTCTTTTAAAAGCACCATCTCTAATGGTGTACACTTGGTGCTTAACTTTTCTTGCTCTGACTCTGCTATCATAGTTCTTTTCCTTGATTCTCTCCCTGGGCCTTAAATTCACAAGATGATTGTATACAATGTCCTTATACCCAAGCCTGGATTTTCAGCAATAAAAACAGGAGAGGCAGTGGTTCGTGGTAAAATGTCGTTGATAAAGTTGAGAAAACAGGCTCCCTGATGAAAAGAGGTGCTTGAAAATCCACAGGTCCTTTTTATGGCAGAATATGGAAAATGGACTCATGAGAACCATCTACCTGCAGCAATGAGATTGTGTTGCTTTCAAGGTCAAGTTTGTTTCAGCCTCAAAAGATGCCAGCATGGAATGATTTACTCTAGAAACCCAGCTGCTGCATTATTAAAGGCCCTGTGTATAGTTTCAGGAAACCTTAACCCTTTTGGTGCCTTGAACATTTTTGGAAGTCTATGGACTCTTTCCAGAATAATATTTAAAATGCATAAAACAAATAATGCTGAGTTGCAAAAACAAACAAACAAACAAACAAACAAAAAAAAAAAAAAACCAACACTTTTCACTTAAAAAAAAAAAAGAGGCCATGCGTTTGAAAGAGAGCAGGAAGAGATTGGAGGAAGGAATGAAGTAATTCTAGTATAATATCAAAAATAAAAAATAACAAAAATAAAATGTACTAACTTTTTAATTACGATAAGATACATGCTTAGCTAATATGCTATTAAATCATACATACTAGCAGCAGGCACAATAGCTGCCACAATCCTGAGGTGGTGCTACCCACAAATGTTGTTTTGAGGTACAGTTAGTCTAACAACTGCAATATGAAATGAAAACATTTGTAACTTGTCTTGGCAACAGCCTCACAGTACCGTGGTTTGTGACCCACATCTTATTGGAAGGAAATACTAAATTTCAGTTTGAGGTTGTGGAAATAAAGACATCATGTTTTTAACCACCCAAGTTTATGGGGTTCTTCTGAATTCTGTCTGCCATGGAGGTAACTACTACATGAGTTTGTGATGCCAAAAGGACATAGAAACCACTGGACGAAGTCCGGAACCTCGTTTTTGGTTCCACACAATCTGACTTTTTTCTTGGACCATGAGAATTTTACAGTATTCTCTAATCACCTTCTGCAGAGGGGGTGACAGTGGTCCCTTAGCCGCCAATCTGCACACTGCCTATAACACCCACCCCGCCCCCACCATCCTAAGTCCTCTTCTGTTACCTGTACTGAGGAGCACCTAGCTGGCTAGGCATGGCTTATGAGAGAAGCAGAGTATTGACACGGTATTCAAGTTCACACTGTGAACCATAGAGGGCTGTGGCTGTTTACAAAGAGACCTTTATCTGCAGGGAGGAGAAGTGAGTGGTGCCTGGATGAAGAATGCCGGGTGTTACATGAGATCCCGGGAAGAAGCCCTCTAGAGAAAGTGCTTCATGCACGAACAACCTTCAAAGCAGGCATTAAAATCTTACGAGACATTCTAGCTTAATGGAAACCACATGCATATGCAAACTGACAAGTTGCAACCCTATTTCCAGCTGCATAAGATTGACTTGTCAAAAGTCTCTGGGACAGTATATGTTCAACATCAAGTGAAAAAAGGAAACACTTCCCAAGAGAGCTGAACTGGAGGCATGGCGTGTTTACAATCAAGCAGGAGGTGTAAGTGTTATTGTTTAGTGCTGTGTGTCAGAAACGCTCTCATTCCCCACATTGTTTTGAATGAGAAGAAAATAGTCTTGGCAACTCTGTGCAACGAGGGAGCTTTGTCATCAGTTGGCTGTTGTCAGAACCCTGAGAAAGTCCAAAGCCATCCTTTCAATTACATCAGCACCTAGCATAAAAGAATAGAGCTAAGATGTTTTGCACAAGCTGTTGTTTAAACTAAATCCAAATCCCTTGCATTTGTAATGGAAGCAGAGCAATTTTTTGTGTGTTCTCAGAGGAATTACGAAAGAGGATGTTCTCAAATAGTTCTTGCTCTTTGGATTAGGAAAAACACCTGTTTGGAGACTGAGTCTCTGTGGCAACCTGCAGAAAAACTTGGAGAAAATCTAACATCCCCAGCTGTCCTATGCTTCTTGATGGAGGTGTTGGAAATTTGAGCACAGAAAGGAATGTGTCATTATTTTTTATGAAGTTGACTTTTCTTTTAATGATGTCTTGTGATGGAAAGCCAACTAGAAACAACATTACAAAATTCAACATTTTTTTTTTACTGTTTCCAGAAGGGATATCACAAAAGTTAGTGCTCATTAAGATTTTTGTACAGAAATTATATGATAAATATTAAGTTCACTGGTGCCACATTCTCCAAACCAACACAGACTTTCTAATCTTTGTTCTTAAATTGATGTTGTAAAATATATCTATAGATGCTGTTAATATTATATTGAAATGGCTCAGTGATTAAGAGCACTTGCTCCTCTTCCAAAGGACCTCAGTTCCCAGAAAACATGTCAAGTGGTTCACAACTGCTTGTAATTGCAGCTCTAGGGGATCTGACACCCTCTTCTGGCCTCCGTAGGCAGCTGCACACATGTGGCATACATTCTCACAGGCACACGCATGTGCATAAATAAAAACAACGATTTTAAAAATTATCCTATAATATAGAAGGAATATACTCATATTACAATATATGAATACCATATAATTATATCACAATGTATTTGATTTGCAGACAAGAAATTGCTAATGTTAAAGATATTTAATATTAAATATCTTTAATATTAATATTTAATATTAAAGATAATGTTAAAGATATTTCAGTTGTTGCCTTTGTTGTTTTGTTTTGTTTTGTTTTGTTTTGTTTTGTTTTGTTTTGAGACAGGGTTTCTCTGTGTAGCCCTGGCTGTCCTGGAACTCACCTTGTAGACCAGGCTGGCCTTGAACTCACACAGATGCTCTTGCCTCTGTCTCTCAAGTGCTGGGATTAGCGGCGTGTGCCACCACCGCCTGGCAGTTGTTGGAGGCTTTCTTTATTGGAGGCTTTTTCCCAGTCTCTGAGTTCTGTGCAGCAACTCCAGCAAAGCCAAGGCCTGTACATTCCCCTTAAGCAGGTGTACTAGTTACCTTTCTAGTTGCTATGACAAAAATACCCAGCAAAGGCAGGTTAACAAGGGAAGGGGCTATTGTGGCTCACAGTTTAAAGGATGTGGTCCATCATGGCATAGACAGCATTGCAGCAGGACCACGAGGCAGCTGGTCACCTTACATTCTCAATCCGGAAATGGAAAGAGATGAGAGCAATTTTTTTGGCTTGCTTTCTCCCTTATCATTTAGTCCTGGGCCCTGGCTCATGGAACGGTTCCTCCCAAAGTTAGAATGGATTTCTCCTTTTTTATTTAGTCCGGGGTCCTGGCTCATGGAACAGCTCCTCCAACAGTTGGGATGGATTCTCCCACCTCAAGTTACACAATCTGGCAACTCGCTCACAGGTATGCCCACAGATATGGCTCCCAGGTTACCCTGGATCCTATCACACCAACAATCAGTGTTAGCCATCACATCCATGTAAATGTTCCAAGAGATGAATCTGAAATGTCTTTGGTTTCCTTACTGTAAACACACCTACTGAGGAAATAAATGCCAAAATGTCTGACTGTATGCTAAGGGGACTCCCCTAAACCACTAGTTTTGTGATGATTATATTTACAACGTCCTGGAGGTACAATAACAAACTGCATTCCACAAAACTAATAGGTTCCTGTACCTTCCCATCTCTTTTACCATGGATCAGCTGCAGCAGGATCAGTCAATTATAAATCATTTACTAGGTGGCTATTTTAGGCATTTTGGGTCCCTCTTTATTAAGACCCTTGAGTGGTATCTACCACTGGGGCAGAGACCCTTAGTGGCTCTGACTTCCTGACTGAGGAAGTCTTTGATACATTTGGTAAGTTCTGAACACGTACAGTGTACCAATACTGGACTGGACATGAGAGATACTATGTGAGACACTTATGGTTTAACTGGATAGAGATCCAGAAACCAGGATTCTTTCCCTGGAAGCCACGCTGTTTATAGTAGTCAAACAATCTGGAAACCATTATATTTTACTCTAGAGTCATACTTTAGAAGAGGAAGCTACTGAACAGCTAGCTTCATTGGTGAGCAATCTCTTTCCACCTCACAGAGTCAGAGACTCCAGGTCAGTATGTCAAGCGTGTTCTCAGTGTACAAAAGGTTATCTGTCTCCTCATTCAGGAAATAAGTGACCAAGAGAATGATTTACTCTGATGCCAATACTCCAGGCTATTCAAACGATAGAAGCTATTTCACTCTTTATAAGCAATCTTTACAGTTGTTCCCAAGTATCTCCCATGTCTTCTGTGTTAACCCAGTAAGAGTGGGCTTCCTGGTTCACAAGCAGACCTGTGTTCTGACGATGTAATACAGCGCTGCCTGTCTTCACTCACTCACAAATCTGATTTGAGAAAAATGCTGTCTTTCATACAGTCACCCAGGGACTCTTGCTCTTCCTGAATTAATCTAAGTATAAATCTTGTCTCTACTACTTTTGTTGGTTTTTACCAAAGTCATGGTTTTCTCTCTTGGATAAAACCAGCTCATGCGTTGTTTAATCAACTTCCTTCCATAGTAATTGGCAGATACTATTTGGCCTGCTCAGTAATTTGGCTCTGTCAGTGAAGCCAGCACCACCCAGAGGCTGGACAGAAACATTTCCATGGTTAGTGAAGGCATACCCCTGGAGCTATGATAATAGATAACCAAGGAAGCTCTAGAGGCTTCTAAGTTCTTTTCATAGTAGCTATTTTCCCCAGAAACACCAGTTTTTTAAGTGAGAAAGCAGAGTTACAGAAAGCATAGTAAACTTTCCAGTGTCACCAAAGTTTGTAAGGACCTCAGGATGTTTGGTTCCAAAGTCCTGGCTCTCCATTCACTGTGTTTGGTGGATTCTCCCTGCCTCCACCAGAAGTGTGCCAGATTGTAATCTCCAAACATGGTCACAAAGTCCTAATCATTCCAGTGGATCCCTGTGGAATCTTGCTGGTCTCCATCAAGAGGTGGCATCTGTTGTATTACCCTTTCAACCTAAGTGGGCCTGTGACTGGCCCAACCAAGAAGCTACAGTGAAACGATGCCACATGAATTTCAAGGGGAGATCACAAAGAGATACAGTCTGCCTTTCTCTACAGCTCTCCTGTTCATTTCACGTGTGGTATTTACCCCCTGGAACCAGCCTCCATGTCTGAAGAAGCCCAGACCATGTGGTGAAGCCCCATAAGGTGTATCAGCTGACGGCCCAGGCACATCCAGTATCAGCTGGCCAATAAGTAAACGGGGGAGTCTGCAGCCAACTCCAGGCCCAGCTGTGAGGGCTCTCTTACCAATCCCCATGCCAGCTTGATGTTATCCTTCCTCAGCCCTTCCCCACAGCTGTCCTAAGCCAGGAGCTTTGTTTTGGCATATAAATATCTAGCCTAGCCGGAAATAATTTCTGAGGAAAAGTGTCTTTCAGTCAACTTCTGAATGGTGATAGCTCTGTGAGGTCCTTACCAGGCAAGCATACACACACATATGAATACACATACATGCACACATATACATGCACACACACCCCCTCACACACACATACACACACAAGCTTTAGGACACATTCTGCTTATAAATTTGGAAGAGCAGCCTGTATCCCATGTTGTTGCTGGGTTTGTTGACGATCGGCCGTATGCCCTAGTAAACTCTCCCTCATGGCCTCCTGCCTGCCATCCCTCTCCGTGGAGGTCTCTTCCTTGTCCACTCTGTCTTTCCCACACACGCATACTCTATCTAATCTGCTGCCGGGTGCTCTATTGTTAGGCCTGCTGTCTCCTTGACACTCTTTTGGCCTGTTCCCAATGCTTCAGGGACTATTCTTCACTCTAATAGCAAAACTAGGGAAATCCCTTGGTGGGTAATATTAAGCTCACTCAGCAGCCCTTTTTCCTCTTAACCAAGCTGCCAAAATGGTAGATGTCCTGCTGGTTTGTGGCTTCTCGTGCCAGCCACACCGAGCTCTGGAATCCTCAGAAGCATTGTCCTTTGGCGTTCACTCAGAGAGGCATGTCTGTCCCTCAGCTGCGCAGAGATCAATACACCTTAAACTTCACCTGTCGCTGCTGGCCTCCCGTTTTCTCCTGAGAAAGTGTTCATGCCCGTATCCAGTCATTGTTTCTTTTTTTAATATAAATTTTATTTTTCATATTAAATACAGGTTATTTACTTTGTATCCCAGCTGTAGCCTCCCTCCTTTATTCCCTCCCAATCTCACCCTCCCTCCCTCATCTCCTCCCTCTCCCTCTCTAAGTCCACTGATTAGGGAGGTCCTCCTCCCCTTCCATCTGACCCTAGTTTATCAAGTCTCATCAGGACTGGCTGCAATGTCCTCTTCTGTGGCCTAGCAAGGCTGCTCCTTGGGCAGAGTGCAGGGAATCATATGAAAGAAGGGGGAGTTAGTAAGACCTAGAGAGGACGGGAGCGCCACAAGGACCAAATATATCTGGGCACAGGAGTCTTTTCTGAGACTGATTCTCCAACCAAGGACCATGCATGGATATAACCTAGAACCATTGCTCAGACGTAGCCCATGGCAGCTCAGCATCCAAGTGGGCTTCCCTAGGAAGGGGAACAGGGACTGTCTCTGACATGAACTCAGTGGCTGGCTCTCAGCCACTGTTTTTTATGTCCATGCAGTTGGGCACCTGTGAACTTCTTCCTTCTGCCCAAGGACTCTGAGCAGCTTCCAGTTAACCCTTATTTTCTCGGAGAGACACTAGGCAGGTGTGCCCCAACCATCCTGACCTTTCAGCACTCAGAATGTGTCCCATCCTGACCAAGAGAATGTTATATGTCTGTTATGTGTCAGGCAGGAGGCTTTCATTACTAAAGATACAAAATGTGGCCACTAAGTGCTGCTGCTAGAGCCAGGCTTTCTTGGCAAAGCATGCACCTTGATGAGGGAGGTTGGAGCAGCACTGCTGAGGACAGACCCTGCCGTCCAGCCTGGCTGAATGCCTAGAGCCCAGTATCACGCCAGACACCCAAGCTCATTAAGGTCTAAGTATTGAGAAGACTTGGAGCAGGAGATGAGCTTTGAATCTTTTTTTTTTTTTATTAAAATTTTTTTTTTGCTTTTTTTTTTTTTTTTTTTTTTTTAGACAGGGTTTCTCTGTGTAGCCTTGGCTCTCCTGGACTTGCCTTGTAGAGCAGGCTGGCCTGAAGCTCACAAAGATCCACCTGCCTGTGCCTCCCTGAATTCTGGGATTACAGGCATGCACCACTGTACTTGGCTTGAGCTTTGAATCTTAAAGAACAGAAAATGTTCGACTTGAACGCTGGACGTCAATAATACTAACCCATGAGTGGCGTTATATATTTAATATTATGACACAGAAGAGCACCCACCCATTTGGAATCAAGAAAGTGGTTAGGAGAACTAAAACATGTAATTTCTAAGGGAAGCCTCCAGAGGATGTTTCCATTTAAACTGGGTTTGATCAGATAGGACTCGGGAGCCAGTGGAAATCAGAAGCGCTGAGGCAGCAAATGTGTCAGCAGGGCTATCCAATCTTAATGGTCTCTTTCCTTTTGTTTCATCCAGGTTGTGTTTTAAAGGGTCTGAATATATACGTTAAATGTTTTATTTTTCTCCATTTTGCTCATAAGAAATTTCTAACTTCCAAACTAAAAGGCAGTGACTTTCCATCTGCCCTCTACTGTGTAGCCTTTAAGTTGCTCTTTCGAAGTTAACTGGGCGGTGCTTGTAGAAGCTCTGAAGCACAGTTTTAAAGATATTGGTAAATCCCCAAACCTAGTGAAGCTCTGAAGCACAGTTTTAAAGATATTGGTAAATCCCCAAACCTAGTGAAGACTCCAAGCTTTCAGAACATTTTGTATAAGATCACAGTGACTATATAATTATAAATAATACCCCTACTGAAAACCCTGGACCTAGTGAAAAACCATTGCCTCATGTGGCAGTTTGATGGCTAATGGCCCCATAGGTTCACATATTTGAATGTTTTTAGAAGGATTAGAAGGCCTTGTTGGAAGATGTATGCCACTGTGGATGGTTAAGGTTTCAGAAGCCCACACCAGGCCCCACCCACGTGCTCTGCCTGCTGCCCGTGGAGTCAGATGTAAGTTGTCAACTACTGCTACAGGATCCAGATGTAACCTGTCAGCTACTGCTATAATGACACTCCTGCCTGTGGATGCACTCCACTATGATGGTCATGTACTCAGCCTGAAACTATAAGCAAGCCTTCAGTTAAATGCTGCCGTTTATAACGGTGTCCCTTCACAGCAATAGAACAGCGACAAAGCCACCTCGTTACTCTAGAAAAAAACTTTTTGACTCAATTTACCAGTGAAAACTTGGAACTGTTCAGTGAAGTTTTAGTAGTAAGCCTTTATATCTATCTTTCATGATGTCTGACGTGTTTTGAAATATCAATTAAACTGGTCGTTGATGGTGTGTTATGCAATGATAAGAATATTTTTAGCTAGAACATGGCATTCTTAAGAAAATATGTGTATATAACGCAATGCATAATGGAAGTCAAACACCTGTGTAGCCAACAAAAGCACACGCTGGTCATTTTTAAGTGCAAGGTTGGATGTCTGTTGACAATGGCTTAGCTGCGGGCTGAATGCACCTTGTCATCTAGAGTCCTAGCAGGAGGGAAATCAAATTAGCAATATTGCTTCAAGTTCTCCAATTACCTAATGTCTTAGAACAGTTGGAGACTGTTAGCATGGCTCTGATGATAAGGAAAAAGTAGGCCTTTTGCAAAATGTCACTGACCAAAGCTGTTGGCAACAGTAATGTTTACAAGTGGACATAACCACGTCCCATGGGCCGTGGCCCTCTGCTGCTCCTTGCTCCCTGCTGGCTCCCCAGAAAGGAGCAGCCTGGGAACTTTGGCAAGCGGCAAGTTCCCCTACAGATTCTTCTACCAGCACTGGCCACAAATGCTCACGCTCCTCACGGCCATTCTCCTCCTAGAGACCGAGACCAAAATTTAAACGGAATTTACAGTTTTTTTCCAAGTTCTTTTTCTGATATATCCAGATGATCTACAGAATGCCAGCGCCACCTAAAAATGATGCAAGCAAAACCTGCTGCTTAAAAGAACCTTCAACTCTCCTGTGCTCATCCTCAGAATGCTTCTATTGTAAAGTCAGTCACCACTGCTCTGGAGGCCTTCTCCTTCCCTGACCCTCCAGGCAGACGAATGTCAGTGTCCCGAGTCATGCTGTTCAGTGGGAGGCTGCTACCTGCCCTATTGCCATGCTGCCAGTAAGAGCACTGATAACACCAACTCGGCTAGGTCACTGGTTGTCTGAAGATGCTGATATTGTGGTATTACAAAAAACAAAAACAAAAACAAACAAACAAAAAAAAAAAAACAGGCCTCTTGTTGTATTATACCTGGATTTAAAGTCAATAGAAACCTTTTCTCCAACTGACGTAAAATCCACAGGTCAGCTTTGTCATTTTCGTAATTTTGAGTGTACAATTCAGCGGGGATCATTGCACTCACCTGTGACTCTCCAGCTCCAGAACTTGCCAGTCTTCCCAAGCTGGAGCTTCAGCCTCGCTAAAGCAGCGGTTTTCGGCCTCCCTGATGCCTTTAACAGAGCCCCTTGTGTTGGGGTGACCCCAACCATAAAATTATGTTTGTTGCTACTTCTGCTTCAGAGCTATAATTTTGATCCTGTGAGTCTCTGATATGTAGATCCCGTGAAAGCGTCACTCCACCCCAAAGGGGTCGTGACCCACAGGTTGAGACCACAGCATTAAATGAATTTACCAGTCTCTTTCCGCTAACTTCTTAGCCTCCATTTTACTGTTTTTTAACAGGAACATGTTGAGGTAAACCTCCCATTCCTCTTTCTGTTTTGTATGTTCTTCAAGTAAGATCTCCACTAAAGTCCCGAATTAATTAGAACCATGCTGAGGTGTTTACAAGTCAGGAGGATTTACGTAGTGTTTCCTGACATAGAGATTTCAGACATGCAACAGCGGGACTATGTTCCTGATGCTGAAGGAGCAGATGGAGTGATGACAACGGAAACCATCATTTTCATTTTATTTTACTTTCAATTTGAGTGTGTGTGAGCATGTGCGTGTACACATACGCACGCACGCATGCACACCCACATGCGCATGCACACACATGGCAAAGGACTGATTTGGGAGCAGGTTTTCTCCTTCTACTGTGGGCTTTGGTTGTCAGGTTTGAGCAGCGAACTGTCTTTTCTTGGTCTTTGTGATAATCTGTTTTAATTGTCAACTTGATGTGACCTAGAATGACCTGGGAGGAAGGGCTCAGTGAGAGCTGGTCTTCATGAGGGTTGTTTGCAGCCATGTCTGTGGGAGATTCTCTTAAATACGTTAATTGATGTGGGGGGACCCAGACTAAAAGTGGGCAGCACTGTTCCCTGGCTTGGGGTCGACAGAATTAAGACAGAGAAAGTGAGCTAAGCACAGCACGCCTGCAGTCCAAGCACACCTGCAGTCTAAGCACAGCACGCCTGCAGTCTAAGCACAGCATGCCTGCAGTACAAGCATGCCTGCAGTCCAAGCATGCCTGCAGTCTAAGCACAGCATGCCTGCAGTCCAAGCATGCCTGCAGTCCAAGCACAGCATGCCTGCAGTCCAAGCATGCCTGCAGTCCAAGCACCACAGCAT